>NC_082713.1:157015044-157319210 GCF_030144855.1 Hypanus sabinus
ATCCCTTTCATAGCGTGCAACAAACGGCTCCAATACTATAAGGGAAAGCATCACATACCAATCTGATGGCAGTGATGGGTTATAATGGGTGAGCAGTTCATATGATGTTATTAGTCTGTTTGTTTTCTCAAATGCTCTTTCACATCTTTCTGACCATTTCTACTTTCCTGCTGTCTGTAACAATGCGTTCAATGGATGCAGCACTGTAGCAATGTTTGGGAGAAACCAGTTTTAGTGATTTACAAGGTCCAAGTATGACCTGAGTTGTGACAATTTAACAGTTTGGGTGCCTGTAGTATTGCTTCAGTCTTCTCTTGTGACTTACATAAGCCATGCTCTCAGTCTATACTCGCTGGAATTCAGAAGGATGAGGGGGGATCTCATTGAAACCTTTCGAATGTTGAAAGGTCCAGACAGAGTAAATGTGGAAAGGGTGTTTCCAGTGGTGGGAGAGTCTAGAACCAGGAACTAGGGTTGAGGAGGAGAAAAAAAAGGGCTCAGCCATGATTGAATGGCGGAGCAGACTCAGTAGGCCAGATGGCCTAATTCTACTCCTATGTCTTATGGTCTTATGCTTGACAGTGATTTGCCCATAATATGAGATTTCATTCTTGAAAGACTCACATTTCTTTCTCTTTGCCCGCAGACCATACTCACTCAGCCTATTAAGCACTTTCCCAAGGTTCTAGAGGTGCTCTTCATCATTCTTCACCATAACAATGATGTCATTAAGGTAACATTGTGTTCCTGGGCTATCTTGGAGCACGATGTCCATTGCTCTTTGCCAAATTGCTGGAGCTGATGTGACGCCAAAGACGAGATGATTATACTGGAACAGTCCCTAGAGAGTGTTGATTGTGAGGAACTTCTTGCTTGACTCCTTAATCTCCATTTGCAGGTAGTCTTGTGACAAGTCAATTTTTGCAAACCTCTCCCCACCTGCCAAAGATGCAAAAATATCTTCTATTCATGTCAGGGGATACTGCACAGCACACAGCACTGGGTTTATGCTCACTTTGAAATCCCCACATATGTGAACAGCTCCAGCCTTCCCTTTCTTGATCACTGAGACAATGGGTGAGGCCTAATTGCTCCACTTGACCTTGGAGCTAATTCCAGCCATCTCCAAGCTCTGAAGTTCAGCATCAAATTTAGTACCAAGTGAGTATAGCCCTGGACGTGCTTTATGGAATCTTGATTTTGCTGCATCATCCAGTTCAATTCAGGCCTTTATACATTTGATTTTACCAGTACCCTTTTCAAACACCTTTTCATTAGTGTTAAGCAGTTGTGACAGTCCCTGGTTGGTGCTGTCATTTGTGTTGCTGTTGCCTGTTGATGCCACATTGAGAGTTTTGATTGAGTGCCAGTCTAGTTGGATTTTTCTGAACCATTCACATTCGAAAAGTGCTGGCCCTTCACTTTTCAATTCATAAAGCTCTAACTGCTGTGTTTGACCTCCATATGTCACATTCGCCTTCAGTTTGCCTGTGTAGGTCTTTAGCATCACTGAGGTAGTTCAGAAAAAATTCTGTTGTAGTCTGTAGTCATAGACAAAGCTGACACTGTATCCAAATCCATTTTCAGTTTTACCCCAGACACGCTTATTGTGATCCATATGATTTTATGATCAGCTTCAGTAATACCTTGCAGTTCTAGCATGACAGTTCAGCTTTGTCAGACGCTGCACTATCTGAGTCTGTTTCCCCATTTGGTCACTTTATACATTTGCTTAGTTTTATGTATGAGATTTATCACTCCGTTGTGCTTCTTGTCTGACTTGCACACTCTCTCTACGTGACCTTACCCATGACACTTTCTGCAAACTTCTTCTTTGAACCAACAGTCATTTACATCATGGGAGGATTTGGCACATCGATAACATTTTTGGCTCTTTGCAGCATTCAGGAACATTTTGCGCATTTCATATTCTAACCTCTTTTTCTGTAGATCCGCTGCATCTTTTGCTGCAGTGTCTAGCCATTTTGCAATGGTCAATGCCCACTCTAAGTGTAGCCTGGGAAAAATACACACTCAATACAACAAGTGCTTTTTTGGGTGTTTAATTCTTTTATCTGTTTTGGATGTTTTAATGCAGAAAGAGGATATTAGAATAAAAACAACAAAATTAATTTTACAATTTCAGCTTAATTTCACTCCACACCCTTGTGTATGAACTAGATATGTATACAGTATGAAAATTAATAAAGCAAAATATCCAAAACCAATACTGTAGTGGCAATTCTAAAAAAATTACAAACAACATTAGAATATCACCAATCCTAGACCTTGTACACAAACATCAAAAATATGAATAAATACAACTCATCTTAACTAAGAGGTATACTCACTTTGGCACACACTTTACTCAATTTAACTTTGCTAATTGAATCTTTCAATGTGTACTATGAAGGCAGTTACTCGCACACCACTTTATTAGCGTCTGTGATAGCTTTCATACTGTTTAACTCTCACTGTTCTATGGTAAATGCAGTTGCTGATATTCTCTGACATTCAGGTTCATACTTGTCACCAATTTGTTGTGTCTGTGCATCTACTTGTTAACTAAATAAAAGCACATACATGGGTGATGGCTTTTGACTAGTGTATTCATGTTGCAGCGAGAGAGAGCGCGATCAATGCACATGCGTAGACAACAGATTATACGTAGTGCTACAGGGAGTCACTGCTCTAAAAGAAATAGATCCATACATTGCAGAATCTCTTGTGTGTATCATCATGAATGTACTCTTTTTGGATTTTTACTTTTTATCATTCCACTATCGTTGCAGGTACTAGTCATTTGTTTTAATTCTAATGCATCCCACTGTGAACGTGATACACTTCACAGGGAAGGAGAAAGAAGAGAAAGACTATGTATTGGCACATGATATCACCAAGCACCAGCTCAGGTGTTAGGACCATAAGGATTTAATATGCTGGATTAAGCATTTCAAATGACACCAGTCAGCTGCAGTTAGACCTAAGGTAAAGATAAATGAGTGTCTGTGCTGCTATAGTTAGGGCTACACTAATTCTGCTATGAAAGATTCAGATAAGGTCTATAATGGAGGAGAAATTATAGGAAGGCTCCTGTGAATGCATGTTGAATTGCTTAATACATTCTCCAGCTTGCCTGACATACTGCTAGAGATGTTAAGAACCATGGAGAGCATCTGCAAAATTTCCAGTGAATCCAGGAGAGCATTGTCTCAGTTAAGTGGGTGGTTAGCAGGAATGATTGATGAAGGAGTTTGCTAATTCCAGCTGAAGTCCATATGACTTTTTGGATGCTCAATCAGTTCCATTCAGAGTTCTGTTTGCTGCCATTTAAATTTGGCTACTGTGTACTCAATCTGTTCAGCTTTGGCATCAATATACATTATAAATAGTTTGAAACCCCATCACTAATCCCCGCAACCCTCCACTAGTTATTGATTACCAGTCTGAAAGTGGCCCCTTTATCCCAATTCTTACTACTGTTAGTTAGCTAATCCCATGCCTATGCCAATATTTTATTCTGACCTTATGTGTTCATTTATAATGAACTTTGTTCCCATACCATTGTTAATTTTAGATAAAGGCTTCTCATCCTTGTACTGAACTTGAAATTCTTCAATGCTATGATCACTCTTCCTAAGGGATAATCAATTGCTCTTGTCTCATTTATATAATACTGGATTTAAAATAGCCAGCTCCCTGGTTGCTTCCTCCATGTGTTCCTTGAGAAATCATCCTGAATACATTCTATGAAATTGTTTTCAAGATGACCAATTTGATTTGTCTAATACATGTGATGATTAAAATTTCCCATGGTTATAGCAGTGCTATTTCTACTAGCCTTGGTTTATTTATTGACTCTCCCACAGCGAGGCTTCTGTTAGAGCTCCAATGTACTTCTTCTGTCAATGACCTTTTAGACTAACTATTTCTTATCAAAAACCAGTCTTTGCCTGAGGATTTTAACTGTGCATTCATTGTTTGTTCAAGCTAAGCATGTTGAGGATTATAAATCAACAATATCTAGCATTTAAATCCTGTCTTTTCTCTCCTCCTTAGAAAAAATTAATCTTTTTTAAACCTTGTGCTAATGATAAAAGCTGTGGTACCCATTTAATTCATGGCAGCAAGTTGCTTCCAGCAACTGAAGTAATGGTTGAATTCACAAAATATTTTTGAAGAAGGACAATTTCTGTGTGATAAACTAAATCGAAGGTTGAGCAATACAGATATAGCCTTAAGTCTTATATTTTGAAAAGTATATAGAATATTATTATAAATTGGGTTTACTCTGAATATACTAAATTTGCTGAACAACGTTATAGCATTTTTATCAATTTTGGTAATACACAGGACAACAAATTATTTAGAAAGTGTTGCTTCCTCAGAAATTTTATTTGTATGTGATAGACTGCTTGAAGCTGAACACAAATATAATTTCCAACTACTTGTATCACATAGGAATTTGGAGAAACTAGAAATGAACTGTTAATGAATAGAATGTGTTTAGTTGCATAATGGTGCTGATGCATTGCAATAGTTCAACTAAGTTAAAAATGTTATCTTGATGATTTTCATTTATTCTCAGTGTCTAAAGCTTCTCACTTAGGTGTCCAACATTAATCAGCTAGCATTGATGGATTCCAGTTGCCCTATTACCATTTCTCCAAGACCACATTGTCCTGGTGAAACCTTTCACCGTGTTCATCATTGACAGTGCCAAGATTTGCAGGGAGTAAGGTTAAATGGGAATGCAGAAAATGAATCTTTAGTGACAAGTTGCACTTTATGGTTTTATATGCTTGAAGCATGTTGTTGTCCGGCTGTACATAGCTTGGTGCTCTTTATCCCACATGCCAAGAAAATTTCAACAATATCTTTGAATGCCTTCCATGCGATTTTCTCCAGTTCCACTTAAGGTTCTTCAAATTGCCTGTCATTGATGACTTGTTGGATCTGTGGACCAATAAAAGCGCCTTCCCTAATCTTGGCATCAGTTATTCTGGGAAACTTCTGTCTCAGATATCGAAATCCTTCATAGAACTTTTTGTGCCTGGTGACAGTAGATCCCATCCTTGCAGTCTTGAACCCAGTAATACTGCTTTTGCCTTTGACAAAGCTAAGTCTCTTCCCATGTTGTTCAACTCAGATGAGGCTTAATCAACATAAAGAGTTCAAAATCAGTATCAGTATCAGTGTCATTTTCCATTCCTGGCTAGTGCATCATGGTATCTTTGCCTGTCTCTAGACTCCATGTCCTGCTTTTCTAAAACACGCCCTGCCATGTAGCATCTGCCCTGCCAAATCATGCCCAGGCATATCCAGACAATACAGAATTTTTTTTAATTTACATTGTGGGCAACATTTTAATTGACTTGAATTATGAATTTAAATAACAAGTGTAGCGCAGTTAGATATTGGCAGGTTTGACATAGTGGGCATCCCTACTGAGCTTGAAAGATCATAGTTTGGAGCTTAACATCCAAGGATAAACAAAAGAACAGGCAGGTAGGCAGAGGGGGTGGGGTGACTCTGTTGATTAAAAAAAAATGAAATCAGATCCTTAGGAAGAGATTGGAAGATGTAGAATCCTTGTGGGCAGAGTTAAGAAAGTGCAAGGGTAAAAAGACCCTGATGCAAATTAGGTACAGTCCTCCAAACAATAGCCAGGATGGAAGATACAAATTACAATAGGAGATAAAAAGGACAATGTTACAATAGTCATGGGAGATTTCAATATGCAGGTAGATTAGGAAAATCAATTTGTTGCTGGATCCCAAGAAAGTTTGTTGAATACTAGTGAGATGGCTTTTAGAGCAGCTTGTGGTTAATCCCACTAGGGGAATGACAGTTCTGAATTGGGTGTTGTGTAACAAACCAGATTTGATTAGAGAGTTTAAGGTAAAGGAACCCCTAGGAGATAGTGATCATAATATGATAGAATTCACCTTGCAGTTTGAGTGGGAGAAGCTAAAGTCAAATGTATCAAAGGAATTACAGTGGAGTAAAGGAATTATAGAGGCATGAAAGAGAAGCTGACCAAAACTGATTTGAATGGGACACCAGCGTGGATGATGGTAGAACAGCAATGGCTGGGGTTTCCAGGGACAAATCAGAATGTGCAGAATAGGAACATCCCATAGAGGAAGAAATATTCTAAAGGGAGGATGAGTCAACCATAAATAACAAGGGAAGTCAAAGACAGCATAAAAGCCAAATAGAAGGCATATAATAGAACAAAAAATTGTGGGACGTTATTGAGAACCTTTTAAAAACCAACAGAAAGCAACCAAAAAAGTTATTAAGAGGGAAAAGATGGAATACAAATTAAGCTAGACAATAATAATGTTTAAGAGGATACAAAAAGATTCTTCAGATACATAAAGAGAGGCAAGAGTGGACATCAGACTGCTGAAAAATGATGCTGGAGAGGTAGTAATGGTGGCAAGGAAATAGCAGACTTTTGCATCAGTCTTCACTGTGGAAGACACCAACAGTAGGCCAGAAAGTCAAGATTGCCTTGGGGCAGAACTGAGTGTAGTTGTTATTACTAAGGAGAAGGTGCTTAGGAAGCTGAAAGATCTAAAGGTAGTTAAGTCACCTGGACCAGATGGACTGCACTGCAGGGGTATATGAAGGAATTAACTTCTCAAAGAACTAGCTGAAGAGATAGTGGAGATATTAGTAATTATTCCTCAAGATTCACTAGATCCTGGAATGGTTCTGGACGACTGAAAAATTGCAAATGTCACTCCATTCCTTAAGAAAGGAAGGAGGCAGAATGAAGGAAATTATAGGCCAATTAGCCTGACTTCACTGGTTGGGAAGATGTTGGAGTCCATTATTAAGGGTAAAGTTTCGGGGTACACAGAGGCATACGATAAAATAGGCCAAAGTCAGCATGGTTTCCTCAAGAAGAAATTTTGCCTGACAAATCTGTTGGAATTCTTTGAGGAAATAACAGGCAGAATAGATGAAGGAAAGTCAATGGATGTTGTTTACTTGGATTTTAAGAAGGCCTTTGAGAAGGCGCTGCAGGTGAGACCACTTAAGAAGATAAAAGCCCAGGGTATTACAGGAAAGATACTAGTATGGATAGAAGACTGGCTGTCTGGAAGAAGTGGGAATATGGGGGGTAGGGCTTTTCTAATTGGCCACCAGTGATGAGTGGTGTTCCATAGGGGTCATTATTGAGACTGCTTCTTTTCACATGATATGTCAATGATTTGGTTGACAGAATTCATGGCTTTGTGACCAAGTGTGTAGACAAAACAAGGGTAAGTGTAGGAGCAGGTGGTGTTGAGGAAGCAGGAAGACTTAGACAGATTGTGAGAATAAGCAAAGAAGTGGTGGGTGGAATATAGTCATGGGATGTGAATGCTCATGTACTTTGGTAGGAGGAATAAAGGGGAAAACATTCAGAAAATCAGAGGTGCAAAGGGACTTGAGAGTTCTTGTGCTGGATGCTTTAAAGGTTAACTTACAGATTGAGCAGGTGGTAAAGAAGACAAATATTAACATTCATTTTAAAGGGGTTAGAACAGGCATGGGCAAACTACGGCCCGCGGGCCATATGCGGCCCGTTAAGCTTTTTTATCCGGCCCGCAGAACTTGATGAAATTATATTAATAAACCTTGTTAACGTTTTTTCCCCGCAATTCTGGCGTTTCCCCAATTGATGACGCACTGTATATACATTGACCTTTGTTGAGGTGCAGCGTATTACTCCACATTTGCGCTTTACTTTGTGACCTTGTGGCGACCCATTTCCTGGCATATCCGAATCGGCTCACAATTAGCCAGCGTTCCGGCTAAGGGAGATAGCCTGCGGGGATTTGCGAGCACAGAGCTCCGCATACTGGCACAGGGGACAATTGAATAAGAAGGAGCAGGACAAGTAGACCTGCATCTCCTACCGTTTTGAAATAAAGACAGTCAGGAGGAGAGTGATGATGATAATATCTTGAAGGATAACAGAATTTTCAGTGCTTTAAAATAATAACTGTTACTATTAAAAAAAAGCTGTATTTTATTCATTTAATTTTCAGTGTTTTAAAAGTCATTTCAATAAATAGCTAAATACCATGGGACTTCAAAGAGAGATATTTTGTTGTAATGCATTTGTTCATTTTCAATTGAAATTAAAGCACATGTTTTCTACATATCCCATGATATTTTATTTTCTCTTATGAAGTGTATTACCAAAACACTTCGTCCATCTGCTCCTGGTCTGGCCCCCCTGTCAAATTTTAGAACCCTTTGTGGCCCTCAAGTCAAAAAGTTTGCCCACCCCTTGGTTAGAACATAAGTGCAAACAAGTAAGGCTGAGGCTTCAAGTAAGATTTATTATCGCAGTACATACATGTCACCACATACAACCCTGAGATTTTTTTTTCTGTGGACATACTTAGCAAATCTATAAAGCAGTAATGTAAACAAATGGACAACAAACTGTGCAAATGCAGATATAAATAAATAGCGAGTATGAAGTACCAAGCTAAAAGAGCTCTTAAATGAGTTGAGGCTCTTAAATGACCTGATGGTTGAGGGGTAGTTACTGTTATTGAACTTGACAGTATGAGTCCTGGGGAACTTCTGCCTTCAGCCTGATGGCAGCAGCAAGAAGATTGCATGGCCTGGGTGGTGAGGATCTTTGATGATGGATACTGCTTTCTATGGCAACGTTTTATGTAGATATACTCAATAGTTCAAAGGGTTTGCCCATTACGCGCTGAACCGAATCCTCTACCTTTTGTAGAATTTTCCACTTAAAGGCATTTGGGTTTCCATATCAGGCCATAGTGCAGACAGTCAGCACACTTTCCACCGCACATCTATAGAAGTTTGCCAAGGTTTTTGATGATTTGAATCACCGCAGACTCCTGAGGAATTAGAGATGCTGTTGTGCTTTCTTCACAATTATATTTATATGATGAGTCCAGGACAGACCCTCTGTGATAGTGACACCCAGGAATTTAAAGTTACTGACCTTCTCCTCCTCTGATCCTCCAATAATTACTGGCTCATGGACGCTCAGACCGTACTTTGAGTACTGTGAGCAGTTTTCGACCCCCTTATCTAAGAAAAGATGTGCTGACATTGGAGCGGCTCTAGAGGAGGTTCATGAGAATGACTCCAGGAATTAAAGTGTTAACATATGAAGAGCATTTTATGGCTTTGGGCCTGTACTTGCTGGAGTTTAAAAAAAAAATGAGTTGGACAATCACATTGAAACCTATTGAATATTGAAAGACCTAGATAGAGTGGATGTAGAGAGGGTGTTTCCTATGGTGGGTGAAACTAGGACCAGGGGGCACAGCCGCAGAATAGAGGGACATTCACTTAGAACAGAGATTAGGAATTTCTTTAGCCAAAGGGTAGTGAGTCTGTGGAATTCATCGCCACAGACAGCGGTGGAGGACAAGAGAAGAGTATATTTAAAGTGGAGATTGATAGGTTCTTAATTAGTCAGGGAGTTAAAGTGCATCAACAATTACAGGGAAAAGTTAAAAAGAATGACGTTGAGAGAGATAATAAATCAGCCATGATGGAATGGCAGAGCAGAGCAATCTTGATGGGCTGAATAGCCTAATTCTGCTCCTGTGTCATATGGTTTTATGGTTCTATGTTTTTGTAGCACAAATATCTTTATACACATCAGCAATTTTGTGTTTTGAAACCAAAAATCAACAGATACTTTAAATCTGAAACTAAAAGAGAAAATGCTGGAAGTATTCAGGTCAGGCAGCACCTATGTTGAGAGGACCAGTGTTAATGTTTCAATTTCAACAATTGGTCGTTGATCTGAGATATTAACAGGTGCTGCCTAATCTGCTGAGTATTTCCACTATTTTCTTTTACATTTGAACTCTGCTTTTTTTTTCCCCACAAGAAATGCTGTGGAATGGTGTAAATTATCCAACAATTTATGTTTATTTCCACATCAGCATATTTGTTCCTTGTCATCCATTTATGGGAATTAATAGATCTCTCTTTTTAGTAGTTTCCCATTAGGCAATTATAGACCCATTCCACTTGATTTTATTTTTGCATTTATTTGTTTTAAATTCTTCATTTGCCAGAAGGGGAGTGTCAAAACAATTACTGTGCTGATGATACAATCCTAAAACAGATTGTGAAAAGATTGTTCAGGATATATTTTTCCATTGCCTTTTAATTACTGATTTCATTCTTGTAACATACATGTTATGAAAACCTTCATTCTCTTGTAATAGCCTTCAAAATACATGGCCTGTTAATTGAGTGTGAAATGATACATAATTTAAAAAGGGAAAATCAAGATTTCCATTTTGAAGTAGACATCACCGTGTGATGATATGCATTCAAATTAGATTATTCCTTTCTACAGCACAAATAGTTGTTATATATCTTGGAATTACAAAAATAGGTGTTATGCATGATTTAGTAGGTTAGGGAGACTAGGAATGGTTAAAAAAAGAGTTTGGTAGTTTAGTACATTTTTATCATTTGGAACTCATTCATGGTCTCTGCTATTCATAAATTATTGGGGAGAAGAAACAAACTGCAACTAATAATCATGTTTGGCATATAATAAGTAATTCAGATGAGTTATTTTCCTGGATAAGAATAGAATGGAGTTGGTAATGGCACGTTGAAAAGAATTCAGTAAAGGGTGAAAAGAAACATAATGGAATGAACAGAATTTTGTTTTGTTAATTGGAAAAATTGAGATTGATAGTAATCATACAATTGTAAGAATTTGATGGATCTTCTCAGCTCTGCAGTGGATCTATTAACTCGGTGTAAAGTGATGAACAAGTACCTTCAGGTGCAAAGAAAAGCAACTTTCTTGAAACCAGACTGAGCTCTTAAATTGACTCTTGGGGCAAAGGAAATTTGAACAACTAGAACTTTGTGATGTGTAAAAGCTAGTTGAGAAGGAATGAGCCTTTATTATTATACCTCAAAAACTCCCAGCTGTCTGAATATTTCCCCAAAATGATCCAGAACAAATAGTAATATAACAAAGGAAATAATGGAATCATAGAAATCTACAGCACATTGTAGGTTTTACATTACAGCCCTTCAGCCCACAATGTTGTGTCAACCATGTAATCTACTCTAGAAACTTCCTAGAATTACCCTACCATATAGCCCTCTATTTTTCTAAGCTCCATGTACCTATCTAAGAGTCTCTTTAAAGGCCCAATTGTATCTGCCTTTACCACTGTCACTGGAAATGCATTCCACACACTCACCACTCTCTGTATATAAAAAAATACTCACCCCTGACATACCCTCTGTACCTACTTCCAAGCACCTTAAACTATGCCCCCTCGTGCTAGCTATTGCAACCCTCTGGCTATCCACATGATCAATGCCTCTCACCATCTTATACACCTCTCATCCTCTATCGTTCCAAGGAGAAAGGCCAAGCTTACACAAACTATCTCATAACCATTCTCTCCAATCTAGGCAGCTTTGACTGCTATGTGATTTACAATTTTGATTATATCATGTTTCACATGGACTAATGCATTGAATAATATACGTAAAATAAAAAACACATATGTCTAAGCATACTGATTTGATCAAATGAGCTAATGATATAAAAACTAGCAATTCAAATCATTTTCTACTTTAAAAATAATGTCACTATGGATGCCTTTGGAGTATAAATCAGGGATAATGTAAAAAAGAATCCGAAATATTTTTGTGGCTGGCACTTACATTCATAGAAGCAGTGAACTACTGTCTGTTTAAAAAGATTAAATTAAAGATTATGTCTATTTGTCACATGTTCATCAAAACATTGAAAAACATACAGTGAAATGTGTCACTTGTGTCAGTGAGCAACATAATCAGTGGATGTGCTGGGTGTAGGCAGCCCAGCAGTGTCACCATACTTACAACGCCAACATGGCATGCCCACAACTTAATGACCCTAACCGCTCATCTTTGGAAATGTGGGAGGAAACTGGAGCAACCAGAGCAACACGGTCATGGGGAGAACATACAAAATCCTTACAGACAGATGTAGGAAATGAACCCCAATCGCTGATCATTGCGTTGTGCTAACTGCTATGAGGCAGCTTGCCATTCTTATGGCTGTAAGTTCATCTGCAAAGTCCAATTCAGCAGCAAATAATTATAGATCAAAGCACAGAGTCAGGTTATAGATTCAAAAAGGCCACTGTAACAATTAGAAGAATACTTAGCGAAATATCCAAAGTGAAATGCCCAGATGCCATAAATTTGTTGCAAAAGCTATCATAAATTTTGCAGAGCAAACACGAAGGGTCTCAGCCCAAAACGTCGGCAGTGCTTCTCCTTATAGATGCTGCCTGGCCTGCTGAGTTCCACCAGCATTTTGTGTGTGTTTGTATAAATTTTGCAGCCTAGCCTGTAGCCATTCTTTTATATCTCCTCCTTGATGTGTAAATAACATAGAACCAAAAACTTGGATCTGGCATATTATGTATTTATTTATGGAGATCCAGCACAGAACAGGCCCTTCTGGCTCCTCGGTCCGTACTACCCAACAATCCCTGGATTTAACCCCAGCATAAGCACAGAACAATTTACAGCAACCGATTAACCAACCAACTGCTACATGTTTGGACTGTGTGAGGAAACTGGAGCACCCAGAGGAAACCAGCGAGGTCACGGAGACAACGTGGAAACAGTGGCAGAATTGAACCCAGGTTGCTGGTACTGTAAATCGTTGTGCAAACCACTATGCTTCCATGCCACCCGTAAGTGGTATTATGCTATTTATAGCCACCTTTTGTTTGGAGAAAGCAGAAAGACCCTCCTGATGAAGGGTCTCAGCCCTTCCAGTATTTGAAAAAGACTCTGACTATCCACTCTATCCACCTTACCACCCACCCTCTCATTATATTATATATAGTACTTGAACAATAATTTATTCACCTCTGATGACAGGCTTCAATAATCTCTTCAGTAATGTCCTTACCCAGCACCTGCTACTCTTTGCATTGGGAGTATCTTCCTTAGATGTTCCATTTTTTACCTTCCTTTCTTATCAAATTCTGTAAACTCCTCACGTGAATCCACCTATCTCTCGTGCTCTTGCTCCATTCCTCTCCCTCATCCCATTGTACTAGGTGTCTCCCTCTACTCTTTCAGTCCAGATAAAGTGTCTTGACTGGAAACATGAACTGACCATTTCCTTCCACAAATGCTGCCTGTGTTTCCCCAGCAACTCCCTATTTAAGTTCTTTGTTACTTTGTTTTTTTTTAAATCCCTCAAGTGTCTTTTCAGATTTCAGCTTTCTAAATCTTAAGTAAGCTTCCTTTTTCTTTTTGTCTTGATTTGCATCATTTCTCATCATTTAAGGCTCCCGAACTTTGTCATCTTTGTCTTTGTTCCTTATGGGAGAACGTTGATCGTGACTTCTGCCCAGCTAGCCTTTAAATGACTCCCAGAGATAAGAAATTAATTTACCTAATTATATAACAGCCATTCCAAATCTGCTTTCCCCAGTCCCTGCCTAATACTGCTGTAATTAGACCTTCCCCAAATGAGCACTTTCTCCTGGAGTCAAGTTTTATTCTTATCCTTAACTCTCCCAACCCTATGAAATTATGATCACTGTTCCCATTGACTCTCCAATCACTTGGCCAGGCACATTTCCCAATAAAAGATCTAGTATAACTTCCTCCCTGGTGTAACTCTACACATAGTGTAAGAAACCTTCCTGAATGCACCTAGCAAATTCTACTCCATCTAAGCCTCTAACACTGAAGGAATCTCAGGCAACATTGGGGAAATTAAAGTCACACAATACAACTATCCTATTGATTTTGAATTGAATTTCTTTATTACTTACATCCTTCATATACACGAGGAGTAAAAATCTTTATGCAATATGAAATTTATAGTAATTTACAATAAGTAGTATGTACAACAGGACAGTCAATACAACATAGAAATACAGTTGTATTTTTCACCCCACAGCCGGTACGTACAGACCATGTAAGATCCTCGGCGATGTGGATGCCGAGGAAATTAAAGCTGTTCACCCTCTCAACCCCAGATCCATTGATGTCAAAAGGGTTAGCCTGTCTCCATTCTTCCTGTAGTCCACAACCACCTCCTTTGTTTTCTTAACATCACTCTGTCATCACTTGATGATCTCTGTAGGCTGCCTCGTTATTATTTAGATGATTGAGATAGTTGAGATTTTGTATCTTTAAATAAAATGCTTAGATTTCTGTTCCTCTATCTCTAGTTATGGGTTATTCATATAACTTTATTGTTCCTGAGTCCTATCCATATTGCCTCATTGGAGTAGTCCTTCAGGATGTTCAAGTCCTGTTGATCCATTGCACTTGTGATTGCTGCATCACTGTGTCTGTCAAGACATATTTGTATCATTATCCATCTTCGTGAGTTTGTCTGAGCTCTTCCTTTCCAAAGTATCTCTCAGTCAGACTTCTATTCTTTTGACCGCTGAGCCTATATATAAACTGTCCAGTTGAAGCCCTCTTGTATCAGTATTCTCTAAATGTTACTCCCATTGCAGAAAGCAATGTTCCATTGCATATTTATAGAGGCACAGCCACTCTGAGTTACAACCTCCCTTTCCCTCCCTCGAAGCAATCCTAGATATTCTACACCAATTTTTACCTGCAAATCTGTTGGGGTTATCTAATATATCTAGTGCTCCCGATGAGGCTCACTCTACATTGCTGAAACCCAACACAGCAATCTTCCACAGGATCCTACCACCAAATGTGTCTTTATTTCCCCCCAACTCTCCACTTTCCACAGGGATTGCTACCTCTGTGATCCCCCTTGTCCATTCATCCCTCCTTACTGATCTTCCTCCTGGCACATACACCTGCAAATGACCGAAATACAACCCCTAGCCATTTACCTCCTCCCTTACCTCCATTCTGGGTCCCAAACATTCCTTCCAGGTGAGGCAACACCTCACTTGTGACTCTGCTGGGAATGTTTCTTGTATCCACTGCTCCAGATGTGACCTCCTTTACACTGGTAAAATACAATGTGAATTGGGGGACCACTTTGTCAAGCACCTCCACTCAGACTCCATCTGCCAAGAGCAGAATTTCCCAGTGGCCAACCATTTTAATTCTTATCCCCATTCTTATTCCAACATTTTGGTCCATGGCCTTCTCTTTTGCCACATTGCCACAATGAGGATACTCAGGTTAGAGGAGCAGTATCTCATATTTCATCTGGTAACCTCCAACCTGATGGCATTAACATCTATTTCTCCTTCCCATAAAAACATTTCCTCCCACTTCACTCTTTTTTGATTCCCCACACTGGCTTTTTATCTCTTCTCACATGCTTATCACCTCCCCCGGTGCCCTTCCTTCTTCCCTTTCTTCTGTGGTCCATTCTCCTCTCTTATCAGATTCCTGCTTCTCCAGCCCTTTATCTTTCCCACCCACCTGGCTTCACCTATGATCTTCTAGCTAGTCCTTCTTTAACTCTTCTCACCTTTTTATTCTGGCCTCTTCCTCCTTCCTTTTCAGACCTGAAGAACAATCTCAGCTTGAAATATCGACTGTGTATTCATTTCCATAGATGTTGCCTGACCTACTGAGTTCCTTGGCCATTTTTTGTGTGTTGCTCTGAATTTCTAGAATCTGCAGAATCTCTTGTGTTTATGATTTTCTACCACTATTTTATTTTCTTCTTCAGCCTTATTGCCTCATAGCCTCACCAGCATTTGTGCCCAGTTTAACTTTCAATATCTTCCTGTGCATTTTGGGACTAGCATTAATCTATTTGTTGTTCTAAGCATAGAAATTATTATATCAATAAAATAATAATGTGTGAGAGATGGGAGAAGGCTTTGAGAACCATTAACTGCAAATAAACAAGTGGAAGTAAAACAGAAAAGGTGGAAGATATAAAGGCAGACAGTTCTTTAAAGGGAGTATGTTTAGTTTTAAACAAGACTATATTTTTTAAATATGATCAGTATTTGCACACCAACTGCACGTATATAGATCCAGCGCAGTAGCATCGTGATTAACACAATGTTTTACAACATCAGCGACCTGGATTCAATTCCTGCCACTGACTGTGAGCAGTTTATACGTTCTGCTTGTGACCACATGGGTTTCCTCTGGTTGCTCAGGTTTCCTCTCACAGTCCAAAGATGTACCAGTGAGTTGGTTAATTGGTCATTGTAAATTGTTCCTTGATTAGTCTAGGGTTAAATCAGAGTTGCTGGGTAGCACAGCTTGAAGTGCCGGAAGGGTGTATTCTCAACAAATAAATAAAATCCAACCTGTGAACTTCGTGAATGTGACAACATCAGAAAAAAAATGGACAGAATTACCGTTCCAACCTAATCATTGCCAGATATAGATTATTTCTTTATTATCCATTGCCAGTTTAATGTACAATGCACCTAGTAATCTGACTTTTAAAGATACGATGTATACATTGTCTTGTATAATTCTCAGATTTGATTAGAAAATTGATGCAATAGGTTGGCAGTGATAGGTCACAGCTTTATGCTCAAAAATGTGCTTTTTTTTTGCTTATTTTACAAAATCAATTCTCCCTCATGGGACTGTATTTTTATCAATTTAATGATCTTGCAGGCTACACATGAGCAAAGTAATGCTGACTCCTCCACTCCCTTGATACTGCTTTATGAACCAGAAGGCAGAAAGTGCCTGAATTCCCTGTGTATTTTTAACACTATTCACTGTGATTAAAGAGAAGCTGCTAAATATCCACAGGAGTCACCCAGGAGGCCTAATAGCATAAAGCCTGTAGTAAAACTGGTGCATAAGAAATTGGAATTTGTATTTTGCAATAGGTTTATTGCCTCATTTTAAGGCAGTATAAATTGACAAGATTTTTTATAATGTAGCCAAAGAAATACAAATTTTCAGAAACATGCAAACATGGGATCGGGCATTTTATTTTCTCAGGAATATCGGGAGACAACTTCTGTTAATGCAACATGATCACTGAAGTGTGATAAAGCTAAAACTGAGTGTAGCTTGAAAAAACTGAAAATTAGACATTTTTGTGGCTATGGGAGTTAATGGCAGAGTGCTCATGTTTGGAAATTTACCTTTATTTTGGAATGAGAATTTTATTTAGTGTTTTTAACTTTGCAGCATTTAATACATTTTTGGTTCAGGGTAAATAATTTGGCCAGTGCTAGTTAACAATTATTTAGATTGTTAGCTGTAACTGGTGGAATAAATTAATGGCCATTATTGTCAGAAATTTAGTCAGCACTTGTGGATTCTGCATGTGGGTTAAAGATAAAGAAACTTCCTAGAATGTGATGTATCATGTCTCTCGTACCTATGGCATACTTGTTAACTTTGGACACTGCTTGGAAGTATCTACATTTTGCTTGGTGCAAGCATGTCAGGCTGATGAGAGACTAATAATTGGGTATAAATAATTTAACTTTGAATGAATAAACAAATTATTTAGAGAGCAAATAATATTTTTAAGTCACAGGTTCTGCATGTAACAGTAAGAGGCCCTGGAGTCCAAATTACTGAAGGAGAAACAAAGCTTCCCATCAAATTCAAAGTCAGACAAGACTTTCCATATCACTATGTCTTGTTTGTATGTCATATTGAATATTTTGCTAAATTGACCAGTAAAAACTTGGGCATAGAAGAGATGATGACGCCTGATAGTTGGTTGGCATAGAACTCAGGTTAAAGGATCTTTCTACAAGATGACATCACCATCTTCTGATTGGACCTGTGCTACAAGTGCAGATTGATTAACATCTGCAAAATCTTGAACTGGCATTTTTTAGCAACTGACTTTCCTCATCCTCTGTCGCCTTCATTTTAAGACCAACTAGCTGAAGGTGCTTGGAATCTGGTTCGGAGTGGCCAGACCATGTTGCTGCAGTAGATAGCAAAATTGAAACAGTTTGGGAATGTGGGAGCAGACAGACATACCTCAATTGCATTTATTATGAATTGAGTAAAAACAATTACAATAATGAACCTGTGCAGTGTGTAGAGCTCTGAATAATGTGTTGAAACCTTGAAATACCATGCTCTGGCCAAGGGTAGTATTCTGTTTTTAAAGAGTGTGGCTTACCACACCTCACAACTTCTGACAGTGCTTGCAGTGGTAGGTAGGTCAGCAGTCCATATGGTCAGGATGCTATGATTGTTACCCCACCCACTTGGCTATTAAACTCCATTAATGCAACTTTACCATCAATGAAGAGATGATTGATTGCTACTTCCTTATACAAATAACATACAAAAATGCTCATCTCCACTCATTAATATGTATCCCCCAATGTGTGAACGACACACAGAGTGTTGGAGAAACTCAGCAAGACAGGCAGCAACTATGAACTGGAATAAACAGTCAACATTTCAGGCTGAAGCCCTTCATCAGGACTGGAAAGAAATGGGGAAGAAGCCAGAATAAGTTGGGGGAGGGGAAGGAGTACAAGTTGGCAGGTAATAGATGAAGCCAGGTGAGCTGGAAGTTGGTTGGGGGAGGGAGAAAAGGGATATGTTGTACCTCTCTTTGCAGGGAAATTTACCAATGCTATGTGGGAGGGGTTAGACTAGATTGGCAGGCAGCTGGAACTCTTGACAGGAATAAGTCATAAAATAAAGAACTGTGGCTGACCTTCTGAGTTCCTCCAGCATTTTGTACTTGCTACTCAAATTTGATAAGAACAAGTCCAGTAAGAATAAGTTGAGTAATCAGGATAGTGTTACGAATGTGCCACAACTCTGAGGGGCCGAAGGGTACAAAGTAGCCCCCTCCTTTTTGAGAATCGCAAGATCGCTATTAATTCAGGTCTGGGACCCAGGAAATGAGAGAGAATCCTCAAGGTTTTGGAATGTGTCCTGGTCCTCCACAAGACAAAGCTACTGATAACGGCCATTGTCTCTTGGAGACGGAATTGTGTATTGAGTACTGTACTATTCATTGAAGCCCTCAGGGAATGAACAGAGTAGGCTGGTTGAGGGATTGATTGCATCATCCCAACCTGATTGACATCTGAGACCCCGTGAGTCAGGATAAAAGAGAGTCTGGGGAACAACCCCTTCAGACACACCAGGAGAAACGCTAGAAACCCCGTGTCAGCGTTTACTAGCGACAGCCGGTGGGGCTCGCGTGCGTCCTTTTCCTTTGCCTAGGAATTGGCAGGCTTCCACGGAACGGCTTAGCTAAAGGACCGACTACAAAAAACGGAACTCTCAAAGGATCGACATCATAAAAAGGAAATGCTGGCAAGTTCTAAAATCTCTCTCTTGACTCCAACCAAAGGCTGCAGCCTGAATGAACTAAGTGACTTTGATATTTCCATCGGACAATACATTATCCCCTAGGCAACGATAGAGCTTATTTCTTATTGATTATTATTATACCCGGACTTTTAGAGTTAATAATGATAATGTATATTATCTGTATGTTTGCATTGATATTATTTTTGTGTATTTTTACCAATAAATACTGTTAAAAATAGTACCATCAGACTTCAACGGACCTCTCTATCTTTGCTGGTAAGTGACCCAGTTACAGGGTTCGTCACAATAGTCAAGGACACAGGAACAGCAGGGAAAGGAATACCCAGTTAAAATGTATTTATCTCAATGCATGATAGTTAACAGGTAAAGCAGATGAAATCAGAGTGTGATTGGCTTTGAAGACTGTGATGTTATAACCATTTTGGAAACATAGCTAAGAGAAGGGCAAGATTGGCAGTTTAGTGTTCCAGGATACAGATGCTACAGGTATGACAGAGCTACAGGTAAATGAGGAAGGGCTGTTGCCTATTTGATAAGGTAGGACAATAATAGCAGTACCTAGTGTATAGATGACTTTCTTGAGGGATCATCTTGTTAGGCCATTTGGGTAGAACTTAGAAGCAAAAAGGGGAGGATTATTTTAGTGGTGGTGCAATATAAAACATCTCTCATCCTCCTCCCCCTCCCACCCCAATAGTCAGTGGGAACTCGAGAAGAAAGTATTGAGAAATTGCCCATATTTGTAAGAATAATAGGATTGTATTAGTGGGAGATTTTAATTTCCCCAGTATTAACTGAGCCTGGACAGGATGGAATTTGTGAAATGTGTCATGAAAAGTTTCCTGGTCTATATATTGAGGATCCTACCCGGCACTGTGCAATACTAGACCTACTGTTAGAGAATGAGGTAGGGCAAGCAACAGAAGTGGCAGTCAGGGAGTAATTCAACCCTAATGACCTTAATTATGATAGCTTTAGGATAGTAATGCACAGGTCCAGAGGTTAGGGTCATAAACTGGAGCAGGGCTAATTTTTGGGGAATTAAGCAGGATCTAATTGTGTTGATTGTGTGAGCCTGTTTGAAGGAAAAGGAATGAATAGCAAATAGAAGGTTTTAAAGAGTGTGATATCAAGACTCCAGGAGCAGTATAGTCCTGAAAAGAATAAAGAGTATATCTGGCAAATGTAAGGAATCCTGGCTGATGAGAAACAATGAAGTAAGGAGAAGAAGGAAGCCTACTGTACATTGGATTCAGGAGGTCTGAAACAAGTGAATCCTTTGGTGACTATAGAAAGATTAAGAATACCCTTAAAAAGAAAACCAGGAGAGCAAAGGGCTGGGGTATGAAATGGATCTAGCAGGTTTGCTGATGGCAAATCCCAAGAGATTCTACATCTATATAGAGTAAAAAGGTGATTAGGAAGAGAGTGGCTCGCCTGAGAGATCAGCAGGGCCACCTATTGCTTGAGCCACAAAAGATGGTGGAATTTTTAATATTCCTCCTCTGTATTTATGCAAGAAAGTAGAACCGGCCATATGGGGATCATGGTTGGCATGGAGTCATTGGGCTAAAGGGCCAGTATCTATGCTACATTGCTCTATGGCCTGCTGTTTATGAATTTTTGAAAATGACAGGGTAATGCAGCATATGCATTTGTTTTCTTTAGGATATTGGGCAGATTTTATTAAACAATAAAAAAGAGGTTAGGCTTTAATAGGAGAAGTAGGCACAATGTATTCTGAATGCTTCTTCTCACAAACATTGCAGAATGGCAGTGCAGAAATAACCAACAATTAGTAATTTCAACTATGTTAGACAAACTGAGGTCATTCTCCTTAGAAGTATCTCCTATTTTCTAGTCCTGATAACGGTTTCTTACTTAAAACATTAATGTCTTTTTAAAATGTTGACAGCTCTGCTTTGTACTTTCAGCATTTCTAGTTAATTTCAGATTTCCTGTGACTCCACATAATTGGTAACAATTTTCTTCTATTTGACTGGTGTATGGTAATTGTTCTTAATTGACTGTAAATATTACAAATTGACAAAATTTACCATGGTTCTGTAGGATGTTGTGCCATTTTCAAAACAACAAAAAAGACTGTTTTCCTGCCTCACTGGGATTGTTTCTAAACAAAGTAACATGTACAAATGCCCTTTCAAATTACAAGAGAAAAAACTCTATGCCAACCTTTCTTTGTAGTGCAAGAAATACCGATTGGTATTTAAACAGTATGCACAGGATGTATTTACATAAACAGACCTTTCCAAATAGATTATGTAGGTCAGAGCTGGTCAGATATCCTCAGCTGGCAGAAGTGGATTGGTAAATAGAATAGTTCAACTTGCCCAAGTTGTTGATGTGGACTCAGATTGTCCTAATGGAAGCATCTGCCAACACAGATGCCCTGTGCAGGAAAGCACAGAGTCGACTGTACTTCCTCAGAAGGCTGGCGTCATTCAATGTTTGTAGTGAGATGCTGAAGATGTTCTATCGGTCAGTTGTGGAGAGTGCCCTCTTCTTTGTGGTGGCGTGCAGGGGAGGCAGCATTAAGAAGAGGGACGTCTCACGTCTTAATAAGCTGGTAAGGAAGGCGGGCTCTGTTGTGGGCACAGAACTGGAGAGTATGACATCGGTGGCAGAGCGGACGGCGCTGAGTAGGCTACGGTCAATCATGGAAAACCCTGAACATCCTCTGCACAGCACCATCCAGAGACAGAGAAGCAGCTTCAGTGGCAGATTGCTGTCAATGCAATGCTCCTCAGACAGGATGAAGAGATCATTACTCCCCAACGCCATTCGGCTCTACAATTCAACCACAAGGGGCAAGACATGTTAAAGTGCTGGGGTTAGGACTGAGCTTAAGTTACCACTCAATGCACTTTAGTAAACTATTTAAGAACTTTTTAAAAGCTATTTATTAATGCTTTTCGGGAGGGTGATTTTAGATGCATATCATATTTATACTGAGTTAAATACTGTATGTAATTAGTTTTGCTACAATAAGAGTATGGGACACTGGAAAAATGTTGAATTTCCCCTTGGGGATGAATAAAGTATCTATCTATCTATCTCTATCTAATAAGAAGGATTATATTTTAAGTGAGGTCTTTGTACAACAGCGTCAGTTTTTTATTCTCAAATCATCATCACCTATTGCAAATTGACTTACAACTAAATTTGGGTAATTTGAATAGGCCTATCAACGTAGAAGTTTTCTTTGTTTCAAATGGAGGATCAAAGTGGACATGCTAGAGAAATATTTTGATAAAAGGAATAAGTATGGTTTCTTTATAAGTCACATTGGCTTTGCCGAGGAGATTACATTCCAGAATAATCATGAAATCAAACTTAACAAGTGTAAGATACATCAGCCATGAACATAGATTCAGCTTTGTGCACATTGCAATACTGGTATTTATATGACAGCTTTCACAACTTAGAATAATACTGTGTCATGCACAACTAACTTGAAGCGTAGCCACTGGAGGAAATATGAGTGTTGAGTAGAGTTGTACACAAAGTTGTATACAGAAGCTTCCTACAATTCAATAACATAATAACCAGATAATCCATCATCCAGATAATTGCATAAAACGCGCCTGTTGCTCTGAACTCTGTGAAAAGTCTCCTGATAATGGATTTTTTTTGACCATACACACTTTCAGGACATAGGATGGATAAGCACCTTTTTAGACATTTGTAAAAGTAAGCCGGCTGGTGGTGTAGTGGCTTTGGAGCGAAGGCTCCCGAGTTCAAATCCTGCCGGCTCCAATAACCGGATGGATGGAACCGGAGAGATGGGCTCCACCAGGTTTCAGATGAGCAATCACCAAAAAGATCGGTGCACAAACCTTGTCATGATGGCGCCCCAACGACTCCACCAGGAGTTAAGGGCACACACACACACACGCGCAAAAGTAAGCTGTACTCCCCTAACCAGTTAAAGCATGGACCTGATTTTCAGAAATCAGTTGTCATTCATTTTTATGCCAAATTGCTAGAGGAGAAAAGATTGGAAGCTGCTTTTGTTGATGAATACCAAGCTAGTGTCCAAGTATAAATAATAATTTGCACCATTTGGAAGACATTGTGGAGACACAAGAAAGCTGGGGGAAAGGATGGGAGCAGCAGCTGGTGGGTGATAGGTGAATCCAGCTTAAACGGGGAAGATAGGCAGGTGGGAGGGTAATGATGTGAGAAGCTAGGAGATGATGGGTGAACAAGATGGAATATGATTGGCAGAGACAGTGGACCATGGAATAAAGGGAAGGAGGTGGGGAAACCAGAGGAAGGGTGTTGTGAGTAATGGGCAGGTCATGATGGGGGGTGGAGAGAAAAGAGAGGGGATAATTGGGTAATGGGGTCAAACGGATAAGGGAAAACTTGTTTGAATTCGGTGTGGTTGGGGGAAGGACAGAGGAGTGGTTACTGGAAATTACTCAAATTAATGTTGATGTCAATGTTGGATTCTACAGAGACTAAAGATGAAGTGTTGTTCCTCTAATTTGAATCTAGCTTCAAATTGGCAGCAAGGAGGCTGTGAACAGACTTGTCAGTTTTTGAATGGGATGTGGAATTAAAATGACTGGCCACCTGGAGATCCTGGCTGTTACAGCAGGTGAAGCAAAGGTGCTTGAGGAAGGGATTTCCCCAATCTGTGTCAGTTCTCAATAATGTGGAGGAGGCTGTACAAGATACAATATTTATTCTTGTATATCAGTCTAAGATTAAAATATTTCCATTTAAAAGAATGGTTCCCAATGTTTTTTATGCTATAGACCCCTACCATTAACAGAGGGGAACCCCTGATTTAACATATCTTGGCTTAGAATGATCCTGAAGGATAAAAGTTGAGGGGTTTGCTCATTTTATTTAAAGTAACAGGATTTGTTCATAAAAGTTGCGGAGATCTGCTACCATCTGGTGTGATATACCTTGCTACTTCATAAAAAGAGAAAACTGTGTATTTAGAGCCGTAGAGTATTACAGCACAGGAACAGATCCTTTGACCCATTGAGTCCATACTGACCTGGTTTATGCCTTGTCCGATCTACCTGCACCCAGACCATAACCCATTCACATCCATGTACCCATCCAAATTTCTCTTAAATGTGCAATTGAATCTGCATCTTCTACACTCTTCACACCTTCAGATTGAAGAAGTTCCCCCTCTTGTCTCCCTTGAAAATCTCAGCTTTCACCCTAAAACTATGACCTCTAGTTCTAGTCTACTCAGCCTGAGAGGAGAAAGCTGTATGCTTTAACCTTATCTAAATCTTTCAACATTTGGTCTACCTCTATAAGATTTCCCGTCATTTTCCTACACTCCAGAGAATAAAGTTCTAGCCTGTAAAGTTCTAAACTGCTCCCTGTAACTCGTGTCCTCAAGTTCCAGCAATTTATGCACACATTTTATTTGTACTCTTCAAAGTTTATTGATATATTTCCAATAGGTGGGTGACCAGAAGTGTACACAATATTTCAAATTTGGCCTCACCAGTGTTCAAAGTTAAAAGTAAATTATTATCAAAGTACATACATGTCATCATGTACATCCCTGACATCCATTTTCTTGCAGGCACACTCAATAAATCTGTAGAACAATAACCATAACAGAGTCAATGAAAGATTGCACCAACTTGAGCATTCAACCATGTGCAAAAGACAACAAACTGAGCAAACAAAAGAAATAATAATAAATAAGTAAACAATAAATATTGAGGACATGAGATGAAGAATCCTTTAAAGTAAGTTCATTGGTTGTGGGAACATTTCAATTATGGGGCAAGTGAAGTTATTTCCTGTGGTTCAAGACCGATGGTTCTAGCTGTTCCTGAATCTAGTGTTGTGAGTCCTGAGGCTCCTGAAACACCTTTTTGATGGCAGCAGCAAGAAGAGAGCATGAGCTGGGTGGTGGGGGTCTCTGCTGATAGCTGCTGCTTTCCTGCAACAACATTTCATGTAGATAAGCTCAGTGGTGGGGAGGGTTTTACCCATGATGGTTGGGCCATATCTCCTACTTTTTTTCTAGGATTTTCTGTTCGAAGGCATTGGTGTACCCATACTAGGCTGTGAAATGGCCAGTCAAGATACTCTCCACTACACTTCTATAGACATTTGTCAAAGTTTTAGATGTCATGCCAAATCTTCACAGACTCCTAAGGAAGAAGAGGCTGTGCTGTGCTTTCTTCGTAATTGCATTTGCATCCTCGACAGATCCTCCAAAATAGTAACACCAGGGAATTTAAATTTGCTGACCCTCTCCATCTCTAATCCTCCAGTGAGGACTGGCTCATGACTTCTGGATTCCTTCTCCAGAGTCAATTATCATCTCCTTGGTCTTGCTGACTTTGAATAAACAACTTATATTTCAAATACAACTTCAACATAACATCCAAACTTCATAAACCAGGGCAGTGAGTAATGAAGGCCAATATGCCAAAAGCTCATTTCTATTTTTAAAATGTCTGTGTACCTTGTGTACAGCGCTGTGAGTTACTTCATCACTAGCTCAGCTCTGTCACTAGCTTCTCTCTGCCAGTGAGCTCCAGCTTGGTAATTAGTAGACTAATCCAGATGGTCCCACGGTTGTCCTGTCTTCTCTCTACTCAAGTTGCTACTACTCTAGCAGCACTTATCTTCAATTCTTTGTGGAAACTTGCAAACTGCAGTCAAATATGGTCAAGAGCAAAAGTGTATCTATCAGGAGTAAGGTATCATTAATCCAGTCAACATTTTCTTCTAAGTTTGCTTAGAGGAATAAAACAGCTCTTGTGAACAAAAGCAATTACAGAGTCACTTGGGAGAGCAACTGTGAAGTTGTAGTATTTATTTTACGATTACATTATCAGCTCTTTTGCTGTCATTCAGTGCTTCTCTTCACTTCTGCAAGGCTTTGAATGGCAAGTTTCAGAGAATCTATATTCTCAAACCTTAGTCAATGAGAATCCTTTAACTGAAGGTACAGGCACTCTTAATAAATGATTAACACATTTAAATAATTATCTGCTGTTCTAGTGGAGGATTCTGAATTTTTGCTTGTTACTCTGATTAAATCTCAGTATTCATTGTTGTTCCAATACACAGGCTATTTCTTTGGGATCTATCCTACCTCCCAACCTGCTGCAAAATCCATTTACTCAGGATTTAAAACTTAACAATAGCTTTCAGCATTAGCAAGTCTAAAATAAATGAAAAATCCTGAAGTTCTTTGGTTCCTGAGGACATAAAACCATAAGTCATAGGAGCAGAATTAGGCCATTAGCGCATAGTGTCTGCTTCACCATTCAACCATGGCGGATCGTTTTTCCCCTCCTCAGCCCCACATTATAGTCTCTCACTGAGAAATTAGATGTGAAGATCATAAAGTTGGCCTCTACTTCATTTTTAAAAAGTGATTGATACTTTTTAAGAGCATCTGAATGTTCAACATAAAAAAATACCCAAGGAAAGTTTCAAAATCTAGGTGTCTTTTTCAGTTATGATCAGATGATAACCTTTGGTTTATATCAATACCAGGATGTTGTTACCAGTGTTAGAGCTACAAATAAAGGAGTTTTAAAGTCCTTTGAATCAATACAACTTATCTGCTTGAATAATTTACCAGCTGACATGATGAGTTCTTTCAGTTCTCAGTAGATTAAAATCCCACATTTTGCATTGTATCTCATGCATTCAGTGCTGAATTCCTGTTGACAATTCATAGTGAGATTGGTATGTATTCAGGGCCTAACTTAAGTACACATTGAAGGAAGGACAAGCCAATGATTGGGCACAAATGCAGACAAAGAGTTAAATTGTACCACAGAGGCAAAATTTAAAAGGATGAAAAATGCAGGACGGAAGCTGCTGTATTTAAATGGCCGCAGCATTCAGAATACAGTGGATAAACTCTTAGCGCAATTAGATTGTTGGCGTGACATTGTGGGCATCATTGAATTATGGCTGAAAGAAGGCCATAGTTGGGAGCTTAACATCAAAGGATGTACTTTGTATTGAAAGGACAGGCAGGACAGCATAGGTGGTGGTGTAGCTCTGTTGGTAAGAGATAAAATTACATCTTTAGAAAGAGGTGACATAGGGTCAGAGGATGTTGAACATTTTGTGGTTGGAGTTAAGAAATTGCAAGGATAAGAAAACCATTACGAGAAGCATATAAAGGTCTCCAAATAGTAGCCAAAGTGTGGGGTTGAAATTGCAAAGGGAACTGGAAAGGGCATGTAATTAGGGTAATGTCACAGTTATGCCAATTAGTGGAGTGGTGGCGCAGCAGCAACCGGGCACTCAAAGTCAGTAAGATGAACATGCTGATTGTGGACTTCTGGAAGGGTAAGACAAAGGGAAGGGAACACAAACCAATCCCCATAGAGGGATCAGAAGTGGAGAGAATGAGCAGTTTCAAGTTCCTGGGTGTCAAGATCCTGGTTCCAATATATTGATGTAGTTATAAAGAAGGCAAGACAACAGCTATACTTTATTAGGAGCTTGAAGAGATTTGGTATGTCAACAAATACACTCAAAAACTTCCTTAGATGTGCTGTGGAGAGCATCACTGTCTGGTATGGGGGGCTGCTACTGCACAGGACCAAAAGAAGCTGCAGAGGGTTGTAACTTTGTAAATTTAGTCAGCTCCATCTTGGGTATTAGCCTACCTCATTCCCACAATCAAGGATATCTTCAAGGAGCCAGGTTTCAGAAAGGCAGCATCGATTATTAAGGACCTCCAGCACCCAGGGCATGCCCTTTTCTCACTGTTACCAGCAGATAGGAGGTACAGAAGCCTGAAGGCACACACTCAACAATTCAGGAACAGCTTCTTCCCCTCTGCCATCCAATTCCTAAATGGACATTGAACCATTGGACACTACCTCACTTTTTAAAAAATATATTGTTATTTTGGTTTTTTTGCACGATTTTTAATCTATGCAATATAAATATATTGTATAAAGTATACTAAATAAGATTTACCTTTTTTTCTATATTATGTATTGCATTGAACTGTTGCTACTAAGTTAACAAATTTCATGTCTCATGTCGGTGATAATAAACCTGAATCTGATTCACTGTAAAATGATGCTGGCGAGGTAGTAATGGGGAACAAAGAAATGGCAGGTGAACTTTGTGAGTACTTTGCATGAGCCTTCACTGTGGAGGACCCTAGCAGTGCGTGAGAGGTCTGTGAGTGTCAGGGAGTAGGAGTGAGTGTCATTGCTATTACAAAGGAAAAAGTGCTCGGCAAACTGAATGGTCTTACGGTGGATAAATCCCCTGGACCAGATGGGCTCCGTCCCAGAGTCCTGAGAGAGATTGCTGAAGAGATGACGGATACATTGGTCATGATCTTTCAAGAATCACTTGATTCTGGCATGGTCCTGGAGGACTGAAAGTTACAAATGTCACTGCACTCTTTAAGAAGGGAGGAAGGTAAAACAAAGGAAATTATAGGCAAGTTAACCCAGCCTCAGTGGTAAGGAACATGTTGGAGTCTATTATTAAAGTTGATGTTTCAGGGTACTTGGAGACTAATGATAAAATAAGTCAAAGTCAACATGGTTTCTGCAAAAAGGAAATCTTGCCTGACAAATCTGTTAGAGTTCTTCAAGGAAGTAACAAGCAGGAGAAGCAGTGGATGTCATTTACTTGGATTGTCAGAAGGCATTTGATCAGCTGCCACACATGAGGCTGCTTATCAAGATAAAATCATATGGCGTTACAGGAAAGATACTGGCGTGGATAGAGGAATGGCTGACAGGCAGGAGGCAGTGAGTAGGAATAAAGGGGCCTTTTCTGATTGGCTGCCAGTGACTGGTGGTGTTCCTCAGGGGTCAGTATTGGGACTGCTACTTTTCACATTGTTTATCAATGATTTGGATAATGGAATTGATGGCTTTGTGGCAAATTTTGTGGATAATATGAAGATGGGTAGAGGGGTAGGTTGGCTGAGGAAGGAATGTGATTGCAGCAGGACCTAGACAAATTGGAAAAATAGACGAAACAGTGGCAGATGGAATACAAAATGTATGATAGCGCATCTTTGTGAAAGGAACAATAGCGTGGACTATTATCTAAATAGAGAGAAAATTCAAATATCAGAGGTGCAGAGGGACTTAGGAGGCCTCATGCAAGACTCCCAGAAGGTTAATTTACAGATTGAGACTGGTAAAGAAAGAAAATGCAGTGTTGGAATTTATTTCAAGGGGAATAGAATATAAAAGCAGGGAGGTAATGCTGAGGCTTTATAAGACACTAATCAGGCCACACTTGGGGTATTGTCAACAGTTTTGCACCATATCTCAGAAAGGATGTGTTGTCATCAGAAAGAGTCCAAAGAAGGTTCACGAGGATGATTGAAGGGGTTAACATATGAGGAGTGTTTGGCAGCTTTGGGCCTGTACTCACAAAATTTAGTAGAATGCGGGGTGATCTCATTGACACTTGCTGAATGCTGAAAGGACTAGATAAGGTGGATGTGGAGAGGATATTTGTTACTGTGTGGTATCCGAGCTAGAGGGCACAGCCTCAAAATTGAGGGTCAACCTTTTAGAACACAGGCTAGGAGACATTTTTTCGCCAGAGAGTAGTGAATCTGTGGAATGCTCTGCCACAGACTGCAGTGCAGGCCAAGTCCATGGGTCTATTTAAAGAGGAAGTTGATAGTTTTCTGGTCAGTCAGGGCATCAAAGAATATGGCAAGAAGGCAGGTGTATAGGGTTGAGTGGAATCTGGGATCAGCCATGATGGAGCAGACTCGATTGGCTGAAAGGCCTAATTTTGCTCTTATGTCTTACGGTCTAAGTATTGACTATTTTTATTTTGCACTGGTTTGTACTTTTGTTGATAGTTGAGGTAGAAATCAGACACAATGTATTAAATGGTGTAGCAGTCACAATGAACTAAATAGTCTACTCCTGTTTATATTTTTTCAATTCTAACCATATTATGATTATTGATCCTGGATGCACCATGTCTTGCAGATCCAAGAGCATCGTTTTTGAAGATGTGCAGCTTCCAGATGATAGAAGGTGCAGTTACAATGCAGCAATGATTATAATTTAGAAAAATAAAGATATAATTTGTCACTAATTCAGTATTTTGTTCTAAAACCATACTTTTTAAAATTAAGTTTTTTAAAACCATGATTCTAACAAGTTTAATTTTTTTTTGGTTTAATGTGTTTTGTTGCAGTACAAAACAGATTTTCATTGCACTAAATTACACAAGCGCACAACACATGCACCGGTATAAAGTAGAAAACGTGACACTGCAGTCCATCATTTTAACAGAACAAAGGTAATTTTATATTGTGGTGAAAACATCAAAATCAAAATTAAATCAGAATCACAGAATTTAAAGAACGTGTCAGTGTTCACAATGGCATTCAAAGTACTGAAGTTTAATTTTTATCAGGTCTTCTTGTTCTAAGTACTTGAGCGAGTTTTGATTTAAGTTTAATCAAAATGATGGATAGTAATACTAGGGGTTGTAATAATACTTTCACAGTTATGGAGTTTGGTGTTGAATAGATTTGATGCACCAGACTCCAGTCTTTGCCCTGATACAGTTACCGAGACTGGATCCATCATGATTTGCTGCCTTAGTTATGTTTTGAGCCGTTTTGGGTGAAATGAAATACCTAGTGTCCAGGACTCAAATCACTGATGCTGATACAATTCATAAAATTTTATAACAAAGTAGACTAATTTTATTACCATGATCTAGATTTTATGGAAAAATATTTGCAGATTTCTCTGTAACTGTCAACATTTTTGCTGGTTCTGTCAGCAACTTCGGGATTTCAATGTGAATGTGTCAGTGCTGAAGTTGCAATCAGCTTTCTTTTTTTTTACTGCACCTTGCTGTTGAGCTCTAGATGGGAAGTGAATCATGGACATTTTGCCTTGCACTTATGAAAATAATTCACCAGTACAGTTGGGATGGATCTCCTTTGATATTTTTACAATTATTTGAGTGACTTTAAAATTCTTATGTTTAACATTTTTATTTGTTATAATACTAAATACCAAAGTTGTACTTTTTAAAAAGATTCATGCTTATAATGTTAATGTATCTGAATAACAGAAACATACAAAATATCTAATGTCGCTCTAAACAGCGAAACATGGCATAGCCAGCTGTCAAAGGCTTTTTATGTATTTTGTGGACATGGCTTTCTTTGACCTAGGGTCATCCTAATTCATTAATAAAGACCCTGCTAATGTATTGGAGCTACACATTTATATTTGAAATTGTACCAGGCCTGAATTTTACTGGAAGCCAGTAGAGTCACCTCTGCTCACAGCTAACTTCAAATTCTGGGCCAGCCTCTCCTGGCTCACCCACACAATCAAGTATTGTCTGAAAGCCTGATGATCTGATCTGACTATAATAATTGAGGTCTAAGAAAACTTCTGAGGGTGTTTTGCTAGATTAATATGGCAGTGCATTGTAACCAGAAATAAAACTGATACATTTGTGAATTACTTTCAAAACTGAAAAGGGGGATTTCCTGTTTAATGCAGCATGTTATGACCATATGCTACTTACTTGAAAGGATGAGGGAAGCAAATTCAATCATAGTATTTAAAGGGTAATTAGACAAGGGAATGATAAAGGAAATTTGAAAGGCTAGGTGACAAAAGCAGGATGTTTGACAGTCCTTTTCAAAAATTATCATGGTGACATAATTGGCTGCAATGCTATGTAAATCGGCTATTTCTATGAATTAGAATAAGAATCAGGTTTAATGTCACCGGTATATATCGTGAAATTTGTTAACTTAGTGGCAGAAGTATAATACAATACATGATAATATAGAAAAAAAATACATGGGTAAGTCAATATCAGTAAGTATATATTTGTTTATTAAATAGTTAAATTTAAAATAGAGCTGAAACAAATAATATAAAAAAAAGTGAGGTGGCGTTCATGGGTTCAATGTTAATTTAGAAATTGGATGGTAGAGTGGAAGAAGCTATTCCTGAATTCCTGTGTGCATTCAGGCATCTATACCTCCTTCCTGATGGTAATAATGAGAAGAGGGCATGTCCTGGGTGGTGGGGGTCCTTAATGATGGATTGCACTTTTTTAAGGCATGGCTCCTTGAAGATGTCTTGGATACAACAGAGGTTAGTATCCATGATGGAGTTGACTAATTTTACAACTTTCTGTAGCTGGAAGATGATGATTAAGCTACTAGTTAATTGGTAGTGGACATAATGAAAAATCAGATGTTTAAGAAAATACAGATTGCATTTATTCTATTATGTTGTTGTTATAGTGTTGGGCATTAAATGCTCAGCACTTTGATCTCATCTCAAAGTTCAAAGTAAATTTATTAACCAAGTGCATGTATGTCACCATACCCTACATTGATATTTATTTTCTTGTGGGCATTCACAGTATTCACAAACAGACACAATAGAAGCATTGAAAAACCAAAGGCAACAAGAAAGACAAACAACCAATGTGCAAAAGACATCAAAGTGCAAATGCAACAAAGAATAATAATAATAATAATAATAATAATAATAATAATAATAATAATAATAATAATAATAAATAAGCATTAAATATCAGGAATTGAGATGAAGAGAAGGTTTTGGAAACAGTTCAGTGCTAGGATGAATTAAGTTGAGTGAAGTTATGCCCTCTGGTTCAAGAGGGAAAACAGTTATTGAGAGGTAATAACTGTTCCTGAACCTGGTGGTGTAGGTCCTAAGTCTCCTGTAGCTCCTTCCTGATGGCAACAGGAAGAGAGCATGGCTTTTGTGCTGGAGGTGCTTGAAGATGGACACGACTTTCCTGTGACAGCGCTCCGTGGAGATAAGCTCAGTTGTTGGGAGGGCTTTGCCCATGGTGTACTGGGTCGTATCCACTATGTCAAACCAAAAACCGGTGGAAGAAACAAGCAAGTTTATTTACCTGCAAAAGTATTTTCAGAAACCAGTATGAAGGTAGCAGGAAGCTGGTATGAGAAAAAATACAAGAGGCAGTGATGAGAATTTGATTTGTTAATTTGTGCTTATGAGAAGAAACATCAATAGAAGAACATCAATGCAGACAAGCCTGGTCTGCAAGTATATACATACAGAACTGTATAGTTGCTGAAAGAAAAAGGGATATATAGCAACAAGTTATGAGTTTTCAAAAGGCATTTACTAATATTGCAAATAATTCCAAGGGACTTTTGTATTATTTTATCTCTTACCTGACTGCTGGCCTGCCATTTAACTTAAGTCACCCTTAAGACTTTTATGTTTCATTATGCAAAAATGTTACCTGATGAAAAAAAAATAAGGAGTATAATTCCAATTTATGGGGCTATATTTCTGACCGGCAGGACTTGTTTATGTAGTGGCTATGACAAATTGTTTATCGTTAAAAAAAAAATCACTATTAGTTGACAGCTCACTTGGGCCCCCATGGACAAAATGGAGAATGCTTTTTTGTGGAGTTAAAGAAGGTAGAGGATGGTATGCAAAAGGAAAATAAAAGACTAAATACCTGGTTTAAAAATAAAATTCTTTGGAAATATAAATGTAAATGATGGCATATGTACAGTATTCTTTTTGATCCAAATGTTTTGGTCTGTCTGGTAACAGTTTAAACTGTTTCCAAATACATCAATATATATTTTCAAAGAGGAGTTTTTTTGATACATCTGCATTGCTGCATGGTTAAATAAGCTTTGATCCTCTTTTTAGGTAGAAATAACATTGTTTTATTATTTGATACCACATCAATAAAATTTTCAAAGCATTAAATTGTCTTTTTAACTTTGACAAAAGCATAAACCATAATTTTGAAAGTGTATTTCTGTGTGTTTTCTTGGCTGTCAAGAACTGCTTGTTTTATGGCTGTGGAAAATATATAACAATATACAATGGATTTGGTTAATTGAGATACATCGGAGCCAGTACAATTTGGCCCAATTTAGTGGCTGCCTCAATTAGACAAAGTTTTATGTAAATAGTTATAAAGGTAAAGATATAAAAAAGATAAACTACCATTTAACTGAGTAATAGATTTATGCACTTCAATAAAATACAGAACAAATTAGAACGCTACCAATACTACTACAGTATTATAAAACCGAGTATTAGTTCCTAATAATTATTGTCAAAGGAATTCGTCAAGTGTACACTGCTGCGTTCGTTTGATTGTAAATGAGCAAAATCGGCACAGACACCTAGTGCAGATAATGTGCTGCCTTCCTACAATGCTATCTACGATTGCATCCTCCAAGTCTTCATTTTCGTTGTAACTTTTAGATGATTGTTGATACTGTACCTTCAAATCTTTTGTAACTTCTAATTTGTTGAAGTAGTGAAATCATTTCATTTTCACTCCCAGCCATTTCTGGTGCTTCATGCTTGTATGTTTGAAACAATGGTGAACAATACAGTTCTGAATTAGTTTGTGAGAAATAAGCAGTAAAATATCAGTGATGACCATCACTGCTTTTTAAACACAAGTGCCCACAACTAATGCTATTTAAAAACTGTTCATGCTAAGCACAGAGTAGTGTTTCGTGACCACACAAGTGCATGAATCTGAAGTTAGTTTCAAACTGTTAAGCAATAGTCTCCTGCTCCAATTAAGCAACCTAGTGTCACAAATAAACAAAAGGATTCTGGCTATATTTTAGATTAGTTTTTGTTCTTTAAGAGTTGTACCAAATAAACAGCTGCCCTGATTAACCGAAACCCACCGTATTAGAAAATTTCTGCTGTTCATTGGTGTAGTTATTTTATATCAACTGCAGTGCTAATAAGAAATCCACCACATTTTTACATCAAAATTTGTTAAACATGGTAACAAAAAATATCCCGCTGCAGCTGGATCCTCCATCTCCTCCACAATCTCCATCAGCACAGGTGCGCCACACCTACTCTACTCAGGTTAAATTTACCACTGCATGGCTAAATCCAGTTCCATTGTGGTATTTAAGTTTGCTGACAACACCACTGTTGATGGCCAAATCAAAGATGATGATGAGTTGGCATATAGGAGGGAGATTGAAAATCTGGTTGAATGGTGCCACAACAACAACTTCTCATTGAACGTCTACAAAATCAAGGGGCTGATTATTGATTACAAGAACCCAGATGTTCATGAGTCAATCCTCATTAGGGGAATGGAGATGGGGAGAGTCAGTGGCTTTAAATTCCTTGGCATTAATATATCTCAGGATCTGTTCTTGGATCAGCTTATTAGTGTGCAATTTCTTTTGCATAGATTCCATGTCATGAAAAACGGTTGATTTTTATAGATGCACAGAGGGAAGTATCCTAACAGGTTGCGTTACTGCTTGGTATAGAAACACCAATGCCGAGGAATGGAAAGGGCAACAGCAGGTGGTGGGTACAGTCCTGTATCACAGGCAAACCCCTCTCCACCACTGAATATATTTACATGGAGCACTGCCACAAGAAAACAGCATCCATCATCAAAGACTCCTGCCACCCAGGCCATTTCCTCCTCTCCCTTCTGCAATTGGGCTGGAGGTATAGGAGTCCTACAACACCAGGTTGAGGAACATTTATTACCCTATAACCATCAAGCTCCTGAACTGACGTGGATAACTTCAATCACCACTACTCTGAACTGATTCTACAACCTACAGACTCAATTTCAAGGACTCTTTATAACTCATGTTCTCAATACTTCTTTTATTTGCACTGTTTTCTTCATATGCACTTCGATTGTTTGTCAGCCTTTGTTATGTATAGGGTTTTTTTTGTTACTGCTATTAGTTCCATTTTTTCCCTGTAACTACTTGCAAGAAAATGAATCTCCAGGTAGTATGTGGTCACATACAGCCTATGTACTTTGATAATAAATATACTTTGAAACACAGGAGAATTAAGATAGTGTAGGGGTTAACACAATGCTTTACAGTACCAGTGATCTGGGCTCAATTCCTGTGACTGCGTGGGTTTCCTCTGGTGCTTCAGTATCCTCCCACAGTCCCAAAGACGTACTGGTTTGTAGATTAATTGGTCATCGAAAATTGCTGGGTGGTGTGGCTCAAAGACCAGAGGAGCCTATTCCGCATTGTCAATTTATGCCAATAAATAAAATTGCAACGTTATACAGCAATTACACCTTTTGATAAATTATGTGAAATATTCTTCCTTTATTTTAATAAAGGGAAAACACTTGCTATTTCATTAAGTTGAGTAAACAAATATTTACGATTCAACTCAAAATAAAAAGGTCTTGCACATTAATACAGAGATAAATCAATATGAGTTTCCATGTAATGCCATAACTGATTTAATTCCATATCTTTTTCATCCAGTATTATGGATATTGGCCTTCATCAGTCAGGACATTGAATATAGGAACTGGGACGTAATGTTGCGGTTGTACAAGACGTTGCTGAGAATGCACTTAGAGTACTGTGTACACTACAGATTTTGGTGGCCCTGTTTAGGAAAAGCAGCATTAAGTTGAGAAAAGTGCAGAGAAGATGTGAGGGTGCCTCCAAGACTCAGGAACTTGAGTTAAAGGGACAGGTTGGGGTTCTGACTTTATTCCCCGGAGTATAAGATGTTGAGGGGTGACCTTGGTGTCATGAGGGCATAGGGTGAACACACATAGAACCCAGTGAAGAGAACTAAATCCTGGTACAATTTTTTTAAGTGTACAAAATAGGATAATTAGGTTTTGCAACATATTAGATTTATTTAATTGTATTTGTTGCAGAAGTTTTCAATATATGTTGAGTTTTACAGGACTTAGAAGTTGTATTACGTTTTCTGTTTTTTGAACTTAATTGGAAGGAGAATTATGTTGTACTGCATATGCAACCCACTGCTTCACAGAAATTTTATATATCTTTTAGCACTAAATTAAGGAAAAATATTAATGGTTTGCCCTATTTAGATACAATTTGGCAAACCTGCTATCTGCAGCAAGGAGCATAAACCGCAGGTGGCATACAAGATAAGTATCTAGCCTTCCAATATTAACATGCCGCCCAAGGTGGCAACAGTTATAACACAAGACCTCACTCCATTCCAGAGCTGAAAGAACTCGTAAAATGTCTGAAAATCTGCCCAAGCTTAACCATTAGTAAGTCTGCAATAAAACCCACTTATCTTATTTCCAGATGTATATTGATTATTCTTTAATAATTTTAAACTTGCATGGAATTGAACATTAATTATGAGAAGTTATTTTCAAATTAATACAGTTTAAAACTGAATGCAAGGATATTTACTGATTTCATTCATCCCAGCGTTTTTTTCTCATGTATCACTGCACTCAGCTGTATGTTTCCTCCTTCTGGTATCTGTATCAGACTTTCTTTCCCTTACAGATGTATAATTACTTTAATATAGATGGACAAATTAAACCTTATCTCCTTCATGCTAGAATTGTTAATTACAGTATATTCAGAAAATAACATCTCCCCTATTCAATTGATATTTATTAGTCAATAATATTCGATATATAACTCCTACAATTAATGGGAGTTTAATAAAAAGTTAAATCTACAAAATTTTAACATGCAAATCAGAGGCATTAATTGATGTCTTGTATGTGTTTTATAGAAGCTAATATTTTTGGCAAACTTGTTCATCTTCAGTTTGGAGTTGTATTTCTGTGTAACTCCTACAATGCCTCTATGTTTTTATCAGTATTAATAAAATAATTAATAATAATACATCTTACCTTAACAGAATGTTGCTATTACAAACCTGTTTGAGTCAATTACATGCAGCTTAAATGGAAATTTGTATTTTATCAAACTCTTGTTTACTTTGGTTTTCAGGAAGGTTGGAATTCTAGATGACTAGGTCCCTCATTTGATATAGCTAGGATCTTTTACATTTTAAAATGTTGAGTTTGGGGAGTGAGGGATGGTGGGGGAAGAACCACGCCTTTTTTCTTGTTTGTGCATAATTTGAGTTCCAAGCATATCTGTGGGAAATGGTGGTCCTTCAGATGGATGAGGCTCTTTGACGTGGATTTGAAGGTTTGCAGAATACAGCTTGCCCTTCATATTTGTTTTTTACTGTATTAATTTCAGTTCTCCTAAATGTATGTGTAAGTTGTCATGACTTGTAAAATCCTCACCATTCTCCCACACTGCACTATTGGTGTCAAGGAATTTGCCTTTTGTGGAAGCAATAATGGGTTTGAATACACATGCATGATTGGCTGGAATAAGTGCAATTTTAGTTTAACGATAAGAATATAGCATGAAAGATATTTGGAGTCATTAATCACCTTGTGTACCAGGCATGAGGACTATTGTTTTGTTCCTTGTGTCAAGCATTACTATAAAATCAAATGAGGGATTCAAAAATGGAAATGCATTTTACCTACCGATAAATATCTGTGGCATACAAATGCAGTAATTTAAAATAATACTTTCAAAACCTCTCAGTTGGTCAACTTTCTTGAAATGGACCATCTAGACTAAAAAATGTAGACTTTTGTTTGGTGCAAAACTCAAGAAGGATAGTAAATTTATGAATTTATTCGAAGTTTCTTGATTGATAGACAGACTGAGGAGAACGTTAGTGAACCAAGCAGGCTGCTGGGACTGGGAATTAGACTGCCTTATATTTTGAGTTCCTTACTTCAGCTTCTCATATTTATGTCTTACCAATGTTTTTATAATGTATTCTCAGTGGGATTGCTTATAAATCAGAAGGTTTTCATCATATTGGCAATGGCAGTAACTTTTGGAGTAATTTATATTTAATAGGGTATATTTCTTCATGGTCTTTAAGGGCTTAGATCGAGAAAGATCATGACTCTTGTATTGAAAGATCAATGCTGCGTCTGCCTTCAGGCCTTCTATAGTATCTACTAAAAATGATGTTCCAATGGAGCTTCATGTAAGCTCGAGAAACAGCATTTTCATCTTCTCCCTAAGTTTATTGGACCCTCTGATGAATATAGAATTAATTCATTTACGGTAAGTATTCTTCTTCTATTAATACTCTTCCAAACAAACCTGTTATCAGTTGACAGTGAATGAAAGATATCTCTTAGACAACTTTGGTTTCTACCCCATTCAAAACCTTCTCTTTGTTCTCATCACTTCTCTTCATCACTGCAAATTAAAACATGCTGATTTTTTTCAGTATCACCATTCATTAATCTTAAATACTTAGTTTCTTTATCTACAGTTGCTGTCTGACCAACTGAGTATCTCTAACATTTTTTTAACTGTTTTAGAATTGCTGGATTGGGTAAGAAGTCCATTAGATTTATAATATTTATCTAACAAATCATAAAAGCTTATGCAGATATTAGTTCTGATTACTTTTGGACATCTTTCCCATGCTTCAGAAGTCAATGAAGGAAGAGAAACATGTTTTTTTCTGAAGAGCTGACCCGCCATACTGTGTGATGACTGAAATATGGCATGCAAGCAGGTTGCCTGGAAGTTAATTAGTCCTGCAAGCTTCTCTGATGAAGGGTTCAAAATCAGAATCATTGCCAGCTCCTCCTTTCTCTAATGTTCCGGACTTCTGAGTGCATCCAGTATTTTCTATTTTCATTTCAGATTCTCAACATCTAAATTTTTAAATTTTCGAATTTCTCTGATGCATTAACCTTAGTGCATTAACCTTCATGCACTAGTGCAAAAAGTAATTGCACAAAGTATACGAAGTGTCAGCTACAGTAAATGTAGTCTATTCCCTCCCTGAACTTTCAGAAAGCCGACATGTTATACAAATCTACATTCCCACTCTGATAATCTTTGCTCAAGCAAAATGAGGCAAAATACTTTCTTCCTTCAGTAACAAATTTTACTGACTTGCTTCATACTGTAAAGTGCAGTAAACTAGGATGTAGGGTATTGTGGTGAACTATGTGCCTGTCGGGACACGCCCCTGCTGACTGCTCCTGTGGCTCCTCCCACAGGCCCCTGTATAAAGGAGATCTGCGGCCTGACGCTCGGCCTCAGTCTCCAAGACATTGTATGATAGACACTCACTCCTGGTTCCTTCTTCCAGTCAATAAAAGCCGATATCTCGCCTTACGTCTCAGTGTGAGTTATTGATGGTGCATCAGGTATATTTCAGCATCTGCAGCCTGGAACAGTCAAAAGGCGAGGAGATCCTATGACCATGGACTTGACCTCCAAGGACAAAAGAGAGAACTTCAAAATATTCACTGCATGCTGACAGATTTTAATGTAGATAATGCTAATTGCAGTCTTTAAAATACCATTTATGTTTGTTGGGTATTCAGATGTTTCACTTATTTTTATATCTCTGCAATTTTAGCCCAACTCACCTGCTGAGTATTGTGCTGGCTAAAGGTTAAAACTTCTGTCATTTTAAATGATTGTATTTTTATCATTTTAACTGCAGGGATCCTGAAAGCATGCAGGTTGGGCTTATTTAAAAATCATGACTCTGTGCTGCATCATAACATGAGTTTAACTGAAACTTCTAGAAGTACTGCAGATCATAAAAGCACCAGTGAAACTTGCATGAGCAGAAGTCGGAAGAGGCTAAACTGATTTTTCTTTTACTTTGAAGGAAATGTTGGAAAAAAAGGGGCAGGAATGATTCACTGATTCAATTTAATATCAGAGAATGCATACAGTATACAACCTGAAATCCTTACTCTTCACAGACATCCGTGAAACAAAAGAAAAACACTAAAGAATGACGGAAAGCATTAGACCCCAAAAGCACTCTCTCCCTCTCATACAAAAGCAGCCGCAATAGCATCAACCCCTTCCTCCACCTACTTGCTCCAGCAAAAGCATCAACTCCCATCACCCAGCATGCAAGCAACGGCAAAGCTCCCCAGGAACCATGATCCAGAGTCCATCAAAAAACTACTATCCATCCAACACTGGACATCCCAGACAGGTTCTCACTCTCAGTAATGAGGGAGAGAGAGATATTGCTTCTGCAGCAACGAGAGAGAGACCAACAGCTGGCTGTTTCGATGTTACAATCTGTAGCTTCACTTATTTCAAGTGCAGCATACATTCTGTCTCGACGTTCTGAACTCCCACAGCGACACCGGCGAGGAATCGGGTCATCCACAGGACCACATCTGGAGATCCCAAAATGCAGGCACGCTCCAAGAGCGAGAACACACCATTGTGAAGAACTGCGGTTTGAGTGGAGCTGTAGATCACAGACCAGCCACCTTGAAAAGGAAAGAAAGGACAGTAAAAAGTGAAGAAATTAAACTATTTCATGAACAAACTGGAAGTTATCCAGGTATGCAAAAACCTTGGGCGGCATCTCTGGAATGTTCCTCCAGATCCCTCAAAGAATATTTGAACCTCTCCAATTTCAGTTTTTCCTATTATTCCACTGACTGGTAGCAGCTCTGTAGCACACACTCCACACCTGATGCTGTCTCCTGTCAAAGTAGGACTGTTTCCTTCGGTTCCTATTATCGTCCAGCTCTTGGCATAACTCCTGTCCAATATTGACATCATTCTCTTAAATCTTAGTCATAGAATATTTAACTAGGTTCAAAAATGATAAAATATAGCCAAAGGTTCATGCCAAGAAGCTTATGGTCAACTCCTACCCATTCTGTTTGCAGTACCTCTTTCTTACAAAATCATAACTGATGCCACACTGTCCGGATCATAAAGATCTGCTTTGAAGCCATTCTACATTAGTGAATATTTGTGCCAGTTGTAATAAACATCATCCCATGTTTCTAAAAAAGGGAAACATAAATAAAAGATTATAAGTAATGTTAGGAAGTGGGTGAGGCAGATACATTAACATTTAAAAGGTACATGGATAGGAAAGGTTTAGAGGGATAGGGAGCCAAACGCAGGCAAATGGAACTAGTTTAGACTGGAATTTTGCTAGATATGGACCAGTTGGCAGAAGCGTCATTGTCATGTTACATAGCTCTACAACAGTATGATCCTAAATGCTGTTACAGTGTGTCTAAATGTTTTCATGGATATCCTCTCATTTGCAGATATCAATAGAGGCACCTGACTAACAGCTTTCTCCCCTGCTTGAGAGTATATTCAGTCATATAATTATGTTAAACAATCACCAGAATGTATATGCTGTGAAATTGATTTTTTTAAATGCTAGTTCACAAGAATTAATTATGCTTGTATATGAAATAACTTTGAAAATGGGATATATTATTTCTAGAACCTATTGAAGCTGAGTCACTCATAGCAGTTAAGAGTTGAGTACTTGAGGAAAGAAGTATAACAATGAAAGAGATGCTTAATAGCCAACAGCTTGCATGTGCAGTTAGTATGAACAGAGGCACATTTGGCAGAATGCCAGCCTTCCAGGTTAATTTAAATGATATTTTAAAAGTCTTTACTGTTTTGACAGCAGTGTTAATCCATTTATTTTAAAAGGATTAATGCTGCTACTGAAGTAAGAGGCAAAGGAATTTAAAATAAATTCATTTGTTTCAACATTCAAAGAGTCTGATTTCAAAGCATATGCCTTAACTGAAGATTGTATTTCTGTTTCACTATGCTTTCTACGGTGTCTCCATTTCCATCTGTAAGGGAAACGTCTGGTGACTTGTTGGGCTGTCTGGTAATGAGGTACACATGGTACTTTCTCCTCACTGGTCCACAGTGCGTTACTTCAACTTTCAGTCCTTTTGTTTCTTTGGTACAGAACCATACTAAAGAATATCCTTGATCCCTAGGATCAATGAAGTTCATTCATTTTAAATAGGTAGAATTGCTGTCACCTTAGTGCATCTGAACTAGGCAGAAGTTCTTTCCTCTGCTGATTATCCGTTATACATCCTGCAAAGTACACCTGGGCAACGATCAGAATTGCTTTGGTTGACATAAATAAGTGTCCGGATGCATACTTCAAAGTTAGTCACTCATGAGTTATTAAAAAGCTGTCAAACAGAATCCAATGTATTTGCCTTCAGCAAAGCATGGAAAAGGTTAAAGTGTCATTTTTACTATTTATTTCATTTTATTAGCTACAGTTAACAGCATGAATGAACTGAACATTCGGGTCTTTGATCTGCAACCTGGATGTCTGTTTCAATAGCATCCTACTTTCCCGTTTGGCCACACAAGTGTAAGTCTAAAACTCCCTAAGGTGTGAAGTCATACTTGTCAGTTATGTCCAATTATAAGGGATAGAAATATTTAATGTGGTTTGATAGTTAAATATCAAACACTTTAATTTGTTTGCAAATGATGTGGATGATTATTATTTATAGTAATTGCATACTTTATATTTGGCAGTTAAAGCAAACTTAGAATTTTTAACCAAGTACCAATAATTCTCCTCTTCTACAAGGATATATCTAAGCACAGAAGATGGACAGTGTTTGAAAATTAGCCCAGAGCTGTAGATATTTTATTGTGCCATAAAAAAGAACAAAATCAGGCCAATTCCTGCAAAGTGCTGTCATTGTGAAAATTAGACCATCAGGAATTCGAACTGTTTCTGCATGTCTGGCATCGTGGCTGTTTTTTGGGATGTGGTTCTTTGCTTCTATTACTGGAAAATCTAAAGTGTAACAAAAATATTTTACATGTACATAGTAGAAGTTTCTTTTCAAAAAGACGAAGCAAGATTTTGAATGATTAGTTTATTTTGATGTCGTATAAGAACAGCATACTGATGATATATGTACAAACCAGCTGGCATTGCGATTGTAATTATAGGACACCGTGCTACAGTAATGAGTTTTTCACTGCATAATCTGTTGCTGTCATTCACTTTCCATTATGCAGAGTAACTCAAATTTCAATTTCCAATGAGTGCTTCAGTCAATATGCTATTAAACATCGCCTTATCTCCACTGAGATGTCACGTTTTTAATAATGCATGATTCAAGGTGCTGCTTAATGTACAACTAAGAAGCAATAGTCAGAATTTTTTGAAATTGATGATTATTTGGAGGCAGTAGTGTATATAATCATTGCTGATGGTTTAGTTCAATATCCATTTCTTTCTTACCATATTTTTCTGCTTCTGATCATACTGAAATAATCATTGTGTTGAGAATCTAAAAATAATTATAAGTGAAAAATAATAAAGTTTTAGCAACCTCCAGGCTTCCATTTGTTCACACTCTCTCCGTTCCTCTGAGAGACATCATGTCCTTGTCATCCCCCCACTCCCACAACACCCCAGAAAACCGTACCCAGTATTTGAGAGAGTTCAGATGGTAATCAAGGTTCACAAATATCTATTTAGTAATTGTTATTTGCCACACCTGCGTGGCAGTCCAGATGATAAATATTTCAGTGGCATTTAAATAAGATGAAAAAGTTAAAAAAAATAATCTCACATGGTCTTTGTGAATTGTTTAAATTTTCTCACAAGAAACTAAATCTAAACTGAAATTATCCAAGTAATGGCATTGTGAAATAAATCTGCAGATGACAGGCAATGAATGTAAAAGAACAGAAACTATTGGAATGCATATTTTATTTTTATTTTCTGAAAATGTACATTGAACTATCATGCGGTGTCTATTTAATATTATTTTGTGGAGAAGTACTGTAGTTCGGTGAATTGGAATAAATCTATGCAGTACTATACCTCAAAGAATTGTGAATGATGTGCAACTCTTGTTTTTATTTTAAGGTGGTGATACAAGTGGGACAGGTGGTTTCTGTGTAGAGTTCCTATTCACTGTAAATTGTCACCTGTATCAGGCCAGTAATTCAATTTTCCATTATTATTGGGACCAAAAGCAAAGGCACTATTTCCAAGTTATTAAATGGCCCAACTTTTCTAGGCAATTCTGTAAGTCCTCACCCAGTAATTACTAGTGTATTTGGTCCTCAGGCAGTTTTAATTAACTCTTCAATCTTTGATAAAGTGTAACCATCTTTGTAATGAGATTTTGCAAGCAGTTCTGAAGAAGTACAAAAGCAGTTGCTGAGTAAAAAATTTTGTTCTTTATAAATGTGTTAGTCTTCCTTGGTGCCTGCATGGCACAGTATGGTACAATCCCCTCAAGCAAAACTAGAGTTTCATAAGACAAGTTAAGCTGGCTTCACCATAAATTAAAGAAATTGCTGGAGCAGATCTCATCCGTGGAGATAATGCTGAGAAATGGCTTCAGAAAAATCATGAAAATTGTCTGTTGGTGGCAATTTTCAACCCAACTAACAACCCTGAAATATGACACTCAATTCCACTCGATTGCAAATACACTGCACAATTGTTTCACCCAGTTCTCCCACAGGTGATAACTGAACAGTCATAATTCTGATTCTCAACATTCAGGATGCTGGTGGTGTTTAGGGCAGCAATGAAGGTTGGCAATCTCTGGCGGTGATCGGGGCTTCTTTCATCATGCCAGCAGGTTCCCCTTGGTTTTCACTGCTGTCAGTCATGCAAATCCTGGAAGGAGACCTGGTAATACCAGTGCACTCAGATGTGTGCTGATTCTGTAACTATTTTGTTTTACCAGTCAGGATTGTTAGCTCTGAGCTGAGCCCCTGAACCTGAAGGACCAGTAGACCACTCTTAGCCTGGCCTCCAACCTTTGGCATGGATGACCCTACCAGGAGCCAAAGCATCAAGCCTTGACTGCAGACAAAATAGCTTTATCGGTTGTTGAGGCACGCAAGTCTCCAGCAAGATTGTGATCCTCTTAGAGGATCAATCCTAAATTTACCTTTTTTTTGTGTAGGTCTAGTTACATCGTGCATTAGTCTCCACACACTGTTGCATTTCCAATTAAGCAGGCTGCTTTGTCCTGACTGGAATGTATAGTTCAAGGTGTAAGACCAAGTTTCAATGCCAGTTTTAATAATTTATTAAATGCTTAAATTCTAATTTTTAATATCAATATATATGCATTGTTTGAAAACTTTCTTTTAAATCCTTGAAATGTTGAAATTATTATTCTGATGGAATTAGCCTCTACACATAAATAATTTTTCAGGGTCAGAGATTGTTAAGCAGTAGCTATGGCTCCAAGTTGATATGAATTGATGTCAGCAGTTATTGATTCTAAATGTCCCACAGTGAGAATAATGACAACTTTGAAGCATCTCAACAATTGGCCAATGAATTAATATAGTTTTATGAAAGGAAAAGATTTACAGCTATATTATATTCTTTCTTTATATCATGGAAGTTTTTAAAATTGTGTACTAAGACATGTAATGTTAACTGAACAATCAACATACACAAAATGCTGGAGAAACTCAGCAGGCCAGGCAGCATCTATGGAAAATAGTAGATGCTTTGGGCCAAGACACTTCATCAGGACTGGAGAAAAAAAGGTGAGAAGTCAGAATCTCCGCCCATCAACTGTTTACTATTTTCCATAGATGCTGCCTAGCCTACTGAGTTCCTCCAGCATTTTGTGTATGTTGCTTGGATTTCCAACATCTGCAGATTTTCTCATGTTTGTGATTTAGCTGAAGAATTTCTGTTTTTGTGCATATACTTTTCTCCTTTTTAATTCAACAAGGCTTACTTGTGCTGCATTTCCTGCAGTTGATTTAATATTGAAGTTTAATGTAAAATTTACCACAGATAGCCTTGAGATTCATTTTCCTGCAGGCAAATTCAGCAAATTTATGGACAGTAATTGTAAACAGGATCAATGAACAACAAACAATGCAAATGCAAATATAAATAAATAGCAATGTAATGAGCGTGAAATAACAAGATAAAGAGTCCTTAAGGTGAGACCATTAGACTTTGATTAATTGCACATTTCATATGAAATCTCAGTATTTAAACTCACCTCTGCCAAGTTTACACAGTATATTCCTTAACAGTTTTATGTTTTATATTCCTCAAAATTATTTATATTTTGTTTATCAATCACAGTGTACATATAGCAGCTAGTTTTTTTTTGTGGTGGAATACATTAACCTGTACATAGAACATAGAAGAGTACAGCATTGGAACAGGCCATTCGGCCCACAGTGTCGTACTGAACTAGCTAAAAAGCAAATCAAAAACACCGAAACACTAATCTCTCTTATCCACACCAAGTCCCTATCCCTCCATCTTCCTTATATCAATGTGACTACCCAAGCATCTCTTAAAAGCCTCTAATGTACTTGCGCCTACCACCATACCAGGTGGTGTGTTCTGGGCATCTGAGTGAAAAACTTATCCCTCACGTTCCCCTTGAATCTAAATTAACCTAATTTACTCACTCCACTCTAGCTGTACGGGGATATTATTTCCTCTATTTTACTAATCCTAAATCTGCCTAATCTTGCTGTTACCAAATGGTTCCCTTTCTAATTGGATTATATAACCTTATTGTATGGTGGTCACTAGTCCCAGGAAGCTCACTTACTTTTAACTTAACCAATAGAACAGTATAATTACTCATAAAATATTCAGACATATGTATCCATACTGATCTAGCAGCACTGAAAACTAGGAAGATAGGCAAGCAGTTTTTATTTTGAAATGGACCTAACAATGACTGCCTGTGATACCTAATTCTGTTTTTGAATGGATTACAAAATGTCTGCCAATGTAGGAACAAGCCATTATTTCAATTTAGGTTCAATGCTTGTTGTGATACTAATACATGGGCAAGTAAAGTAGTTCTAACAGGACAGAAGGATATGGTGTTATTACGATGTAAACTCTTTTCTTATCCCATGCATGTTCTGAAAGGGGTGATGTGATTCCCAGCTGGACCACTTTCTGAGATGCATTGCAACGTGAAGTGGTAGGATAGGTGTTGTGGGCCATCAGATAGCAGCCTCTTACGATGAGCCTCTTCTGTGAAAGAGCTTCTGATAACCCATGTAATTAATGCCTTCCCCCTCAACTCATCAGAGCGATAAGGCTCTTAATGATCTGATATGGCATCCCTCGGTAACTTTCTCATTGTCCTACACCTCTTGTTCCTGCTGTTCTTCAGGCCCCACCTTATGTTCCTCAGGCCTGCGTTGCTGCTCTTCCTTTGGCACCAGTTGCTGTCTTTACTTGGCAGAATAGTGCACTCACAGCACAATGATAATGCAGAGCAGTGAATGACACACATCCATTCTCCAGAAAAGCTTTTATTTGATCGACCATTCACTCTATGGTGTTTGAATAGCTTTCATTATACAGGTACTCAGTTACTGTGATAGTACTGCAAGTTGAACTGTGAAGCCAAAGGCGCAGCAAATTGTCTCTGCTTCCAGTTACGGCTTCTGGGTGATCAGTACGGCTGCCTATTTCTCGAGCCACAGGCGATGGGTGGGATTTGAAACAACTATCTTTCCTAAGAGAAAATCGTAATTGCTCAAGAGATAATGGCAGCTAGAGGAGATGCTTTTGAAAACATCTATTTTACCAGGGAGTAGGTGTTTGCAGCCTTGTTGCACATTAAGATGGATGAATCCCCAGGACCTGACTGAGTACATCTTTGGACTTTGTGGAAGGCCAGGGAAGAAATTGCAGAGGCCCTTGTGAAGTTATTTGCTTCATCATTAACTACTGGTGAAGTTTCCAAAGACAGGAAGGTGCCTAACATTGTTTCATTGTTTAAGAAAAGTAGAAAGGACAGTCCACTGAAGTACAGCCTGATGCAAGTGGTGGGAAATTACTGGAGGGAATCCTAAGAGAGAGAATCAACCAATATTTAAACAAATAACATCTGATTAGAAGTCAGTTTGCTTTTGTATGTGGGAAGTCATGTTTCATAAATCTTTTAGATTTATTTTTAAGCAAAATCCAAAAAGGTAGTTGAGGGCAGTGGATGTTCTCCTTTTGAACTTTATTTAGTTAGGCCTTCAACAGGTCCTGCACAACAAGCTGGTCTGGAAGGTCAGGTTCCATGGAACCTGGGAAGAATTACTATAATTACCTAGGAAGCAGAGAGTAGTGCTGAGGGTTGTTTCTCAGAATGGAAACTAGTGACGTGTGGTCAGTGTTGTGACCCTTGTTATTCATTATTGATATAAATGATTTTGATGTGAATGCACAAAGCCTGATCAGCAAATTTCTGTGTGATACGAGCTTCAGAAGTGTGAGTGATAGTGAAGAAGGTTATCATAGATTGCAGAGGGTCTTGATCAATATGTGCAAGGAGATGCATTTTGGAGAGTGAAACCGACATAGGATGTGGTGTGGTGGGGCACTAGGAGTGTCATGGAACAGAAAGACCTATGAGTACAGGTCACAGCAGGATGCTGATCAGTTAGTGGACTGAGGAGTGGCAAATGGATTTCATTGCATTTTGGAAAGTAAAAGCAGCACAGGATTTATATAGCAAACACGAGGAAATCTGCAGATGCTGGAAATTCAAACAACAACACACACAAAATGCTGGTAGAACACAGCAGGCCAGGCAGCATCTATAGGGAGAAGCACTGTCGACGTTTTGGGCCGAGACCCTTCATCAGGACTAACCAAAAGGAAAGATAGTAAGAGATTTGAAAGTAGTGGGGGGAGGGGGAAATAAACACCCTACGCTCGGTCTGCCAGAAAAAGCAGGATCTCCCAGTGGCCACACATTTTAATTTCATGAACCATTCCAATTCTGGTAAGTCTATCCATGGCCTCCTCTATTGTCAAAATTAATCCAAACTTAGGTTGGAGGAACAACACCTTATATACCGGCTGGGTAGCTTCCAACCTGATGGCATGAACATTGACTTCTCTAATTTCTGTTAATGCCCCTCCTCCCCTTCTTACCCCATCCCTGACATATTTAGTTGTTTGCCTATTCTCCATCTCCCTCTGGTGCTCCCCCCGCCTTCTTTCTCCTGAGGCCTCCCGTCCCATGATTCTTTCCCTTCTCCAGCTCTGTATCACTTTCACCAATCACCTTTCCAGCTCTTAGCTTCATCCCACCCCCTCCAGTCTTCTCCTATCATTTTGCATTTCCCCCTCCCCCTACTACTTTCAAATCTTTTACTATCTTACCTTTCGGTTAGTCCTGACGAAGGGTCTCGGCCCAAAACGTCAACAGTGCTTCTCCTTATAGATGCTGCCTGGCCTGCTGTGTTCTACCAGCATTTTGTGTGTGCTGTTACAGGATTTATAGTATGATTGGTAGGGCACTAGACAGTGTAACAGAACAGAGGAACTTAGGAGTACAAGTGGATAGTTCACTGAAAGCAGAGTTGCAGGTAGACTGGGTGGTGAAAATGGCATTTAGCATACTGGCCTTCAGCGGTTAAAGCACTGACTTTGGGAGCTGGAACATGATGTTGGTGAGGCCGCACCTGGAGGGCTGAATACAGTTTCCCTGTTACAGGAAAGACGTGGTTAAACTAGAAAGAGAGCAGAAAAGATTTATGAAGATGTTGCCAGGATTGGAGGGCCTGAGTTATAGGGAGAGGTCAGAGAGGCTGGGTCTTTATTCCTTCAAGGCAATGAGGCAACCTTATGGAACTGTTTATGATAATGAGAAATATATAAGAGGTGGATAATAGCAGTCTTTTTCCCAGGTTAGGAGAGTCCAAAGCTAGAGGGCATAGATTTAGGGTGGGAGTGGAATTAAAAGGGACTCATAATATCTTTTTCGTACACTGGATGGTGGGTATATAGAATCAAATACCAGAGGAACTGGTTGAGGTGGAACAATAGATGTTCTATCGGTCAGTTGTGGAGACGCCCTCTTCTTTGTGGTGGCATGCTGGGGAGGCAGCATTAAGAAGAGGGACGCCTCATGTCTTAATAAACTGGTAAGGAAGGCGGGCTCTGTCGTGGGCACAGAACTGGAGAGTATGACATCGGTGGCAGAGCGGAGGGCGCTGAGTAGGCTACGGTCAATCATGGAAAACCCTGAACATCCTCTGCACAGCATCATCCAGAGACAGAGAAGCAGCTTCAGCGGCAGGTTGCTGTCAATGCAATGCTCCTCAGATAGGATGAAGAGATCATTACTCCCCAACGCCATTCGGCTCTACAATTCAACCACCAGGGGCAAGACATGTTAAAGTGCCGGGGTTAGGACTCAGCTTAAGTTACCACTCAATGCACTTTAGTAAACTATTTAAGAACTTTTTAAAAGCTATTTATTAATGCTTTTTGGGAGGGTGATTTTAGATGCATATCATATTTATACTGAGTTAAATACTGTATGTAATTAGTTTTGCTACAATAAGTGTATGGGACACTGGAAAAATGTTGAATTTCCCCTTGGGAATGAATAAAGCATCTATCTATCTATCTATCTATCTATCATTTAAGAAGCACTCAGATATGCACATGGAGGAAAGGGGCCTGGAAGGATATGGGCTGAAGGCAGGATATTGGAACTAACTAGATGAAAGACATGGTAGGCTTGAACTTGGGCCAAACAGCCTGTACCTCTGCAGTATTGTTTAATGCCTTTTCAGTTCAATGAAGTCATAACTGATGAATAAGGATCCTTAGTTATTCTTATTTCTGAGTGCCACAATGCCTTATATAGGTACAGTTGGAAAAATACTATTGCCAATGCCAATTTGCTGTATTGACTTGTGTGTTTATGATAAAACCAAAACTTAATAGCAATAATTCAAATCAATCTCAACAAAAATAGCTTCTTCTCAAAATTAGCTAGTAAAGAGCTACATCATGGTCTACATGGTGTAGTAAGAAGCACAGAATATGAATAGCATAGAAGACCACTAAAGCAATGTATTCTTGGGAGATATTCAAATTCTCTTTTCATGAAACCAGCTAGAGCTATCACAAAGGAATTATCTTTAGCAAACACTAGAGAGAGCTACCATCCCCTAGGCTATAATCATCTCAAAGAAGGATGGTGATGAGCTGCAAGATAATTTAAAATCCTTGGGCACAAAAGTGCTATAACTACTGAAACTACCATCCAGGAAACATGAATCTGTTGTGTTACTGATCAACAAGACTTATTACCAATCACCACTTATCAGCCGATTTTCTGATATACCATTCAAGCTGTAAACTTTTCAGTAATAGGAAGGATACATATTAATCACTTATGATAGGCATTGGCTTTTGATTACATTCTCCACTATGCCTGAGCTTGTTTAAAAAAGAGTAGAATCTGCATTATTAAGCCATTAACAGTAAACATCTCAGTGTGCAGAATCTGATTACATTTGAAGCATCCTATCATTGGCAATGTGTTTTATTATGCATTTTGATTAGCCTCATGCACCTGAGGTTATCTCCCATCAGTTTTTTTTTAGTTTCTTCATCTAAAATGTAGCTCCCTGCAGCAAATCATCTACATTAGAGTAGTGTTCTGAGACATGCTTAGCCTAAACATCTCTTGGACAGGCACATGGATGAAAGAAAAATGGAAGGTTATGGGGTAGTGTGGGTTTAGTGCTTTCTTAAGGATTATATGGGTCAGCACAAGATGGAGGACCTCTACTGTGCTGTAGTGTTTTATGGTTCTAAACATCAATTATCAGTTTTATTCAGATGGACCTACAAGCAAAGTTCATCATGCATAAAAGACTTCTACCCCATTCTAAATTGATACCAAAACTGGGTTTAATTAGTTAAAACGTCCAATTTTCAAAGTTTTTGTCTCAGAAACCAAAAAGTAATAGAACTTCCTTATTCCTTACTGTGTTTTTCAAAATTAATATCTACAGAAACAATTATTTTCAAGTATGGATTAAAAGAAGGGTATATTGTGCTCTTATTAGTTACTGGATTATCATTATCAATCGCTTGAAATATACAGAAGTACAAATACAATATGTGTAATGGACTTAAACAACTATTTTCTGAGCATTAATAGTGTTAAATTGTGATTTATAACTGAATAAAATTTACAAATTCTCCAGATTATGTATTTTAGTATATTCCCATTTTACATCCATGTATACAGCAATCAATAGTATAGTTGGCTCTTGAACATACATCGTTTTCACCATCATAGTCAAAGAGTCTTAGAACAACACAACACAGAAACAGGCCCTTAGGTACAACTGGTTTGTGCTGAACTATTACACTGCCTTGTCCTTTCAACCTGCACCTAGACTAGAGTTTTCCCATCCATGTACCAATTCAGATTTCTCTTAAATGTTGAAATCAAACCCACATTCACTAGCAGCTCATTCCATACACTCACCACCCTCTGAGTGAAGATACTCCCCCTCATATTCCACTTAAGCATTTTGCCCTTCATCCTTAACCCATAATCTCTCATTCTTCATACACAGAACTTCAGCCGCATTAACAACCATAATGCTTTTGTGACTAGTCACTACAAATAAATGGCACTTGTAAGAGAGGCTAGTGCGATGCTAACAGTCAATCTGAGTAAGCTGCAGAAATCAGTGACCATAACTAGACATTATGTTCATCACTCCACAATCTCTAAAGCCTTGCACAAAAAGGATATTTATGGAAGAGTGACTAGGAAGAAACCCAGGCTAAAAAAAAAAAGCATATCCTTGTCTGCAAAGACTTTGCAAAGCATCCCTTAGAATGCTTTGCAAAGCATTTGTTGTCAAATTAAACTAAAGTGGAAATATTTGGCCCCGACGCTAAGCAATACATGTGGCACATATCTAATACTGTGCATCAACCAGGTAACATCATCCCCAAATAAAGTGTGGTGCAAGTAGCATCATACTATGGATGCTTTTCAGCAGCAGGGACTGGAAATATAGTCAGGATTGATGGGAAGATAAAAGGTGCTAAACACAGAGATATCCTGGATAAAACCCTGCTACCCTCTGCCAAAAAGCTTAAATTGGGGAGTAAGTTCATCTTTCAGCAGCACTACCCAAAGCACACTGCCAGAGCAACCATGGAGTGGCTTCAAGTGAAGAAAATGGTGTCCTTGAGAGACACAGTTGAGTCTTGACTTAACCTGATCGAACCTCTCTGGCAGGATCTGAAGATTACTCCCCAACAGAACTGGCACCGCTTAAACAATTTTGCAAGAAGGAAGAAGAATTGGCAAATCTTGCTCCATCACATCGTGCAAAGCTAACAGAAAAAGACTACTGGCTATAATAGCTGCGTGTGATAGTTCAACTAAGTACTGAGCAAAGAGATAGGAATATATGATTCACAAATAAAAATTTGAAGTTAAATTTTTCAAAATCAGTGGTTATAATACTCATTTATGTGAACAAAGGGTTGGGGGCTAAATACTTTTAGAAGGCACTATAAATAATTCATTATAGTTCATTATATGGCTTTCAATCTACAGTGTTTCTATGTTCGAAATAGTTAAGATTCCAAAATAATAACAAAATTATTGTTCTAATTATGTCACAGACAAGGTGAGATTTTTTGAATAAGAGGATAAAATTATGATAGATAGATTATGAAATTGTATTTTAACAGCAACAGCTACTCTTGTTATAATGTTTCAATGTAGTAAACTATAACAAAGTATTTAATTAAAGTATTCTCAAAGAAAATGTGATATTGAAACAGATGACAAAAAGTAAGGTTTCAAGGAGGTGTGAGAAGTAAAGAAACAGTGAACCTTCGAGCTTAGGAAGCTTAAAGGCAAGGTCACCAAAGGTGAAGAGATAAATTGGGGATATTCAAAAAGCTAGAATTGGAAGAGCATAGATTCTCAGATAAATATAGGGCTGAAGGAAGTTCAGAGATTGGTGTTGCCCAATTTGTGGAAGGATTAAAATATAACAATGAGGATTTTAAGATTGAAGCATTCCAAACTGGTAAAAAGTAGTTTATGGGTACTGTATCAAAAAAAGAAAGAGTCAATGTGAATTTGGTGATGATAGTAATTTTGGATAAGCTCGTGAATAGAAATTCATTGATAAAAATATATGAAATTAAAAAAGCTGTGAATGCACAGGAAATTTCTGTTTTGATCGTTTGACACTATAAACTGCACTCAGTAAATTATTTTAACAGAATTATGTTGCTAATTTACATGAAATGCTGTTGTAGGAAAGTAGCATCCATCATCAGAGATCCCCAGCATCCAGACCATGCTCTTTTCTCGCTGCTGCCATCAGGTGGAAGATACAAGAGCCTCAGGACTCTCACAACCAGGTTCACGAACAGCTCATAACCATCAGGCTCTTGAACAAAAAGAGATAACTACACTCACTTGCCTGTCCACTCACAACCAATGATCTCACTTTAACTTTTATCTCATGTCCTCGTTATTTATTGCTATTTATTTTTATTTGCATTTACACAGTTTGTTGTCTTCTGCACAATTGTTGATCACTCATTGATCCTGTTATAGTTATTATTCTATAGATTTGTTGAGTGTGCCCACAGGAGAATTAATCTCAGGGTTGTATATGGAGACACGTGTACTTTGATTATAGAATTTACTTTATACTTCTGATTTGCCAGATTTTACTTCTTAGTTATCCATCCTTGTAAACTCTTAAATAGATACCCTATATCACAGCCAGCAAGGAAAAGAGCATCTCTGTTGCTGCAGTCTTTCATTATACTTTTCATCATTGCACTAAAACAAAGTGACAACTCTTTATATTTATAAGTGCACCCACATGATTAGTCTTGTAAAAAAAAATGTCAATTAGGTGTGATATAAATAACAAAAATAATTTTCCTGTACTGAAAGTAATCAATTTCCTTCTGTATAATTTCCAGTATTAGTTCAACTGTAAAACTTTTTCATCTGGTAAAGAGCCATTTGTGAGGCTTAGATTCTAGATTCACTTGAATATACAGAATCAAATTGATTTACCAGCTTCATTTGTTTTTAATGATAATCTATGAATGCATTTGAAAATGGCTTCTGGCATAGATTTCTGATGAATGTGTTTGGTAAAGCAGAAAGCAGGATATAAAGATGTGACTGGAATAATCCACAAGATTAAGGGCAAACTTTAGTTCTTTCATTATCTTCTAGACACTATCAACCAGATTAATGAGAGAATTCATAAATTATGCCAGTCTGTTCTAAATAAAGATGTTCTGTTCTTATTGCCCTATATAGGGAGCCCTCAAGTGGCATGTTATGGTTCTTTTTTTCGCTTTTCATCAGTATCAGTATGATCTGTATCACTTGATAAAGGGAGAGCATCCAGTCTAAATATAGGACACATGAAACTGAACAGTATTATACTTGTCATGAGAGCATTATGGTTGCCATTGTGGCTGGAATTCTATGTGTGAAGCAAGAACACGTTTTAGCCCAATATGGCAACAGGTATTTGTGGAATTGGATGTTGTAACCTCAGTTTTTGTGCAACAGTAATTAGATCCCAACACTGCCAGAATGCATGATAACAATGTGTTGTTGTTTATTCAAAGTTACACAGAAAAATGTTTGCTTTGGGATAATGTTGGATCTTGGCCAACATGGCATTGTGCTTTGATAGTGAGAAATACTAATTGCTTTCAGCATGACATTTCTGCAGTTCCAATCTTTTTCTAAAGTATCTCATTTGGTAAAAAGAATAATGAGTAAAGAGCGGAAAGGCTAAATGGGCCAAATGCATTTGAAATCTGAGAGGGAAAGGTCAAGATGAAGAAACTTTGGCAGCTCCTATGAATTTGGACAGAAGGAAGAAGAAGCTACGATGAAGGGTTCAGAAACAGCAATGTGTGCATACAGGATTATAATGAGATAGTAAGGGTAAAGTGAAGGATTTGAAAGGGAAGACAAAGTCTGAATTTTCTGAGGGAACAGTAAGTAAAACTGTTTAAAAGAAAGAAGGGTGTAGTCAGAATGTTTTTGCAGCAAAAATGCAAGGGAAATATGGTGGGTGATTGTGTGGAGGAACAGAAGAACTTGGAAGTATAAATATATCCACAGATCCTTAAAAGTAACAGGATGATAAGCAGCTGATAAGCATATAAGAAATTGTCGTTATTTAGGTGAGTGATGGATTTTTAAAAAGGTCATTTCTGCTTCATCTGCTTTGAACAGAAGATTGACTACAGATGCATCTAATTCCAGTTTCAGCATTGAAGGGTAAGTGTTGTTGCACCAGAAACGATATTGAGGAGTTTCAGGAGGATGTTGCTAGAACTAGAAACATGTAGCTATCTGCATTTAATACTGGATCAGCAGGGTTGGTTTGTTTGGAATAAAGGGGAATGAGGGGAGATTTACTTGAGCTTTGTAAGATGTGGAGGGTTGCCTGAGAATAAGGTATAGTTTAAAATGCTCATTATATTATAAAAAGTACATCAATGAATCTTTGAAAACCCATGACCCACAGGGCTATATATCTAGTGTTAGAAGGTAGGATTTGGCTGGGTAGTTGTTTCTAACCTTCATGTGCCACACGGTCTTCTGTGTCTTAAATTTGTTTTCTTCATAATAGTGGGTTGTGAACAAAGGCATTTTTCATGCAGTTTATGGGTGTTAGATTCAAGTAAACTATCTAGGAGAGCATTGGATGAATCAAGTGAGGGTAACAGTATTCCAAATCCTTGCAATGAATTGAGGAATAAATTATCATTTATAAAGATTAACACCTCTTCTGTAGCCAAACTATCTGTTAACTAGACATTTTCTAGTCGATTCTAGGACTGCACACTTTCTAATCAAGGATAAGATTGTTTCATATTTAGAGTGAGAACCCATTGAAAGTAACACCTTGTTTTATTTATAGCAATCATAACAACATCTTTTATAATTAATAAAAGTACTCAATTTTGACAAGAAGCTGTATTCCACTCCTAGCTTGAATGCCTTACAAAGGTTGCATGGAGGTTTCAGGGGCAAGGGCTTAATTAGGAAAGGGAAAAAAGATTATGAGAGAAAGCTGGCAGGGAACATAAAAACTGACTGTGAAAGCTTTTATAGATATGTGAAAAGAAAAAGATTGGCTAAGACAAATGTAGGTCCCTTACAGTCAGAAACAGGTGAATTGATCATGGGGAACAAGGACATGGCAGACCAATTGAATAACTACTTTGGTTCTGTCTTCACTAAGGAGGACATAAATAATCTTCCGGAAATAGTAAGGGACCGAGGGTCTAGTGAGATGGAGGAACTGAGGGAAATACATGTTAGTAGGGAAGTGGTGTTAGGTAAATTGAAGGGATTAAAGGCAGATAAATCCCCAGGGCCAGATGGTCTGCATCCCAGAGTGCTTAAGGAAGTAGCCCAAGAAATAGTGGATGCATTAGTGATAATTTTTCAAAACTCCTTAGATTCTGGATTAGTTCCTGAGGATTGGAGGGTGGCGAATGTAACCCCACTTTTTAGAAAAGGAGGGAGAGAGAAACCGGGGAATTATTGACCAGTTAGCCTGACATCGGTGGTGGGGAAAATGCTAGAGTCGGTTATCAAAGATGTGATAACAGCACATTTGGAAAGAGGTGAAATCATTGGACAAAGTCAGCATGGATTTGTGAAAGGAAAATCATGTCTGACGAATCTTATAGAATTTTTTGAGGATGTAACTAGTAGAGTGGATAGGGGAGAACCAGTGGATGTGGTATATTTAGATTTTCAAAAGGCTTTTGACAAGGTCCCACACAGGAGATTAGTGTGCAAACTTAAAGCACACGGTATGGGGGGTATGGTATTGATATGGATAGAGAATTGGTTGGCAGACAGGAAGCAAAGAGTGGGAGTAAAGGGACCTTTTCAGAATGGCAGGCAGTGACTAGTGGGGTACCGCAAGGCTCAGTGCTGGGACCCCAGTTGTTTACAATATATATTAATGATTTAGATGAGGGAATTAAATGCAGCATCTCCAAGTTTGCGGATGACTCGAAGCTGGGCGGCGGTATTAGCTGTGAGGAGGATGCTAAGAGGATGCAGGGTGACTTGGATAGGTTAGGTGAGTGGGCAAATTCATGGCAGATGCAATTTAATGTGGATAAATGTGATGTTATCCACTTTGGTTGCAAGAACAGGAAATCAGATTTTTATCTGAATAGTGGCCGATTAGGAAAAGGGGAGATGCAACGAGACCTGGGTGTCATTGTACACCGGTCATTGAAAGTGGGCATGCAGGTACAGCAGGCGGTGAAAAAGGCAAATGGTATGTTGGCATTCATAGCAAGAGGATTCAAGTACAGGAGCAGGGAGGTTCAACTGCAGTTGTACAAGGCCTTGGTGAGACCACAGCTGGAGTGTATTGTATGCAGTTTTGGTCCCCTAATCTGAGGAAAGACATTCTTGCCATAGAGGGAGTACAGAGAAGGTTCACCAGATTGATTCCTGGGATGGCAGGACTTTCAAATGAAGAAAGACTGGATCAACTAGGCTTATACTTGCTGGAATTTAGAAGATTGAGGGGGGATCTTATTGAAACGTATAAAATTCTAAAGGGATTGGGCAGGCTAGATGCAGGAAGATTGTTTCCGATGTTGGGGGAGTCCAGAACAAGGGGTCACAGTTTAAGGATAAAGGGGAAGCCTTTTAGGACCGAAATGAGGAAAAACTTCTTCACACAGAGAGTGGTGAATCTGTGGAATTCTCTGCCACAGGAAACAGTTGAGGCCAGTTCATTGGCTATATTTAAGAGGAAGTTAGATATGGCCTTTGTGGCTAAAGGGATCAGGGGGTATGGAGAGAAAGCAGGTACAGGGTTCTGAGTTGGATGATCAGCCATGATCATACTGAATGGCAGTACAGGCTCGAAGGGCCAAATGGCCTACTCCTGCACCTATTTTCTATGTTTCTATGTAATTCTTTAGGAATATGCCATCCAAGGTATACTTGCCATTGAGGTCTTATTATGCTTTGCTCAATGTCACCCAGGTGTGGAGAGTCATTTTAGTCAGTCCTGCATATCTGGCCCATGTAAACTGAAGTCCTGGTAGTGGGTCAAATCCAGCTTGATTTGGTCGATAGTTCTCATTGGTTGCATTATGTGAGATTTTGAATACTGTTTACAGTTAAAAGGAATTCTATTTTTCTTTTGCTTGTTACAGTTTCAGGCAGATGATACTCATAACTACATTGAGAAATCAAAGAAATATGCTGCCACAGTTTAATTATGTAAAATGTATTCTGTGGATTTTGCAAATTGCATAAAAAATTCAACCTCAGGGAAGACTGTAGACAACCAAGACAATGTACCACTTAATTCAATGAATTCAACATTGATACCAGTACGTTGTGCTGCATATTCCAGTTTGAACACCGGCTTTAATTTCTGGACATGCCTGCAGAAGCCCAGAGTCCAGCTGGCAGTTGTATTTTCTACTGTGCTTCCTGGGCTGCAGCCTGTCCCCCATGTGGACACCTGAAATTTCAGTCTTTGCTAGTACTAGGATGGGAAACATGCTTGCCAAATATGCTTTACATTAAAAGTGAAGCAAGCACAGCAGTGTACTTTATTGAATAGAAAAAATGGATTGCTAGAAGAAAAGTAAAGCTTATTTCATCCTTTAGTTACCTTCATTTCAATGACTTTACTTGTTATTTAGTATCTGAATGTGTTTGTTTCAATTAGATATTAAAATAATTATTTCTTTAGCAATATTATTTCTGACCCATCCCAACCGTTCGAGTGCTTGTGAAGAAGATTCAATGACGGCACTACTTTGGAAACAGAGTCTTCTCTATCAACACCACTGTATGAGAGCAGCTATATGTCTACTCTAAAATAGACCCTGTGTTGCACTTGGTACTGCCAGTGTGCTGGGAGTTAGGCTCTCAACATAATTGCACCCTGAGTTAGGCTGGGACAAACAGTATGGCTCAAGAACAAATATGGTTTGGGGGTAACATTAGATTTGCCTCATAAAACTATCTTCTTCCTAATTATATCATAAAACATTGCAGCAGAATTAGGCTATTCAGCCCAACAAGTCTACTCCACCATTTAATCATGACTGACTTTCCCTCCTGCCTTCTCCCTATACCATTTGATGCTCTTAATAATCAAGTACTTATCAACCTCGGCTTTAAATATACCCAATGACTTGGTCTCCACAGCCATCTGTGGCAATGAATTCCATAGATTTAGCACCCTCTGGATAGAGAAATTCTTTCTTGTTTACCTTGTTGACATTAAAAGAATATCACTGTGAAAATAACAAATAAAATTTAAGATTTTAACTGAATAAGTGCACACTACATGTTCAATACTTCAACTGTAAACCGATAGCGTAATTGAAATCACACTTTTTTATCCTTTTCCCTCATGCTAAATGTCTGTACTTCTACTGCCAAAGACAGCCTTGTAATTTGGCTGTTTACATCTACGTTAGACTTGTGTTCCAAGGCACAGAGCACATTGAGGACAGAAGTACAAGGCACAGTGGCAAACCTGGTTGAGTTGCTGTCTCTCATCTTCAGTGACCCTGTTTTGATCCTGACCTCAGCTGCTGGCTGTAGAGTTTGTACATTCTTTCTGTGGTTGTGTGGAATTCCTCTGAGTATTCCAGTTTTATTCACACATCTAAAAGCTGTGCAGGTTGGTAGTTTAATTGGCTGCTGTAAATTGTCCCTAGTATGTGTAGCTGAATGGTAGCATCTAGAGCAGTTGATAGGAACGTGGGGAAAATAAAATATTGAATACTAAAGCTGTACAAATGTATTAATATTTTGTAAATGCCAAGAAATGAAGAGCTGAGAAGAGAAAAAGGAACAAAACAACAACTATTTTTTGTTTATTGAAGTACGTATCAATAATTTGGTTTCAGAGGTTTATTTCCAGGTTGTTGAGTAAAAATGTGAATTAAGTAATGATATATTCTGATACAATTTGTAAGATTATGGAAAATTTTCCTAATTTAAGTGCCTTGGGGGATAAGAGTACATTTATGTTGTTTGGCCATCCCATGTTGACATTCACAGAAAGGAAACTTAACTGTCTTTTAAAAGAGAATAGGATTTAAATAATGAATGAAAATTATTCAACTCTGAGAGCCGCTGTCAAAATCCTACCTTGGGGTCTCCGATGAATTCCATCATCATTATTTGATAAATGAATGTTCCTATTTCGTTTGATGATTGGTTGTTAATCAAATGCTAGATATTTCTCGGGCAAAGGAACAAGAAGAGAATACAATACCCTTCCTTATTTGGATAGGCATAATGTGAATCATAGTTACCTCAGGATAGAACAGTTGCCACTGTCAGTGAGATGAATGTGGAGCCCCGAGATTGGCTCAAAGAATATTCAGCTGTACACCTCTCAATCTCTTGCTTCAGCAGTCTGAGGTACTCAGCTGCTTCAAGCAGATTTCAATTATACACGTACCTAAGAAGAATGTGGTAACTTGTCTCAATGGCAATCATCCTGTATCATTTACATCCACTGTAGGTGCCATATCATTGGCTCTTCACTGAACCCTGGAAAATATGGACAGCAAGTGAGTCCATAAGTTGTGGGAACAGTTCAATGATAGAGCAAGTGAAGTTCATCAGGCTGCTCTTTATTGAATACAGATCAGCATTCAATACTATCATGCCCTCAAAACTAATCAATAAGCTTCATCCTTATCGCCTTGGCCTCAAAACCTCTTGGTTCAATTGTATCCTCAATTTCCTCACTTGCAGACACCAAACAGTTTGGGTTGGTAGCAACATCTTCTCCACAATCTTCATCAGCACAAAAGCATCACAAAGCCCCCTGCTCTACTCACTTTATACTTATGACTGTGTGGCTAGGTACTGTTCTAATGCCATATTTAAGTTTGCTCACAACACCACTGTCATTGGCCAAATCAAAGGTGGTGACAAATCAGCATAGAATAGGGAGATTGAAAATCCGGCTGACTGCTGCCACAACAACATCTCACTCAATATCAGAAAGACCAAGAAGCTGATTTTTGACTTCAGGAGGTGGAAGTCCATGAGCCAGTCCTCATTGGGAGTCAGAGATGAAGAGGATCAACAACTTTAACTGTTTCTCATTTCAGAGGACCTGTCCTGGGCCCAGCACGTAAGTGAAATTATGAAGAAAGCATGGCAGCGCCTCTATTTTGTTAGAAATTTATAAAGATTTAGCATGACATCTAAAACTTTGACAAACTTCTATAGATGTGTGGTGGACAGTATATTAACTGGTTGCATCTCGGCTTGTATGGAAACACCAATGCGTTTGAACAGAAAACCTTACAAGGAGTAGTGGACACATCCCAGTCCGTTACAGGTAAAGTCATCCCCACCACTGAGCACATCCACACAGAGCACTGTCATAGGAAAGCAGCATCCATCTTCACTCAGGTCGTGTTCTCTTCTCACTGCTGGCATCAGGAAGAGACTACAGGAGCCTGAGGACTCACAACAACAAATTCAGGAACAAGTTATTACCCCCTCAACCATCAGACTCTTGAACCAGTGGGACAACTTCACTCAAATTGGCTCACTTTCAAGATCTCTTCATCTCATGCTCTTGCTTATTTATTTATGTAATTGCACAGTCTTTTGCACATTAGTTGCTAGTTCAATCTGTTGGGTGCAGCCTTACATTGATTCTATTATCGTTCTTGAATTTACTGAATATGCACCCAAAAAAACAAATCTCAGGTATATATATGGTCAGTTATATGTATGTTGATAACAAATTTACTTTAAACTTCGTATTTTTGTAGAACCCATTGTTATGTCTGCAGAAAGCCTTGCCTGGTATGTTGGTGATTATAGAGCTGTCTACAGTTGAAGTCAGAAGTTTACATACACTTAGGTTGAAGCCATTAAAACTCATTGTTTAACCACTCCACAGATTTCATATTAGCAAACTATAGTTTTGGCAAGATGTTGAGGACATCTACTTTGTAAATGACATGAGTAATTTTTCCAACAATTGTTTACAGACAGATTATTTCACTTTTAATTGACTATATCACGATTCCAGTGGGTCAGAAGTTTACAAACAAAATCAAACGAAATCAGCCAAGACCTCAGAAAAATAATTGTGGACCTCCACAAGTCTGGTTCATCCTTGGGAGCAATTTCCAAATGCCTGAAGGTGCCATGTTCATCAGTACAAACAATAGTACGCAAGTATAAACACCATGTGACCATGCAGCCGTCATACTGCTCAGGAAGGAGACACATTCTGTCACCTAGAGAAGAACATACTTTGGTGTGAAAAGTACAAGTCAATCCCAGAACAACAGCAAAGGACCTTGTGAAGATGCTGGAGGAAACAGATAGACAAGTATCTATATTCACAGTAAAATGAGTCCTTTATCGACATAACCTGAAAGGCTGCTCAGCAGGGAAGAAGCCACTACTCCAAAACCACCATTAAAAAGCCAGACTACAGTTTTTTGGAGAAATGTCCTCTGGTCTGATGAAACAAGATTTGAGCTGTTTGTCCATAATGTCCAACGTTATGTTTGGAGGAAAAAGGGTGAGGCTTGCAAGCCGAAGAACACCATCCCAACTGTGAAGCATGGGGGTGGCAGCATCATGTTGTGGGGGTGCTTTGCTGCAGGAGGGACTGGTGAACTTCACAAAATAGATGGCATCATGAGGAAGGAAAATTATGTGGATATATTGAAGCAGCATCTCAAGACATCAGCCAGGAAGTTAAAGCTCGGTGGCAAATGGATCTTCCAGATGGACAATGACCCCAAGCATACCTCCAAAGTTGTGGCAAAATTACTTAAGGACAAAAAAGTCAAGGTTTTGGAGTGGCCATCACAAAGCCCTGACCTCAATCCGATAGAAAATTTGTGGGCAGTACTGAAAAAGCATGTGCGAGCAAGGAGGCCTACAAACCTGACTCCGTTACACCAGTTCTGTCTGGAGGAATGGAACAAAATTCCAGCAACCTACTGTGAGAAGCTTGTGGAAGGCTACCCAAAATGTTTGACCCAAGTTAAACAATTTAAGGCAATGCTACCCAAATACTAACAAAGTGTATGTAAATGTCTAACCCACTGGGAATGAGATGAAAGAAATAAAAGCTGAAATAAATCATTCTCTCTACTATTATTCTGACAATTCACATTCTTAAAATAAAGTAGTGATCCTAACTGACCTAAGACAGGGAATGTTTTCTAGGATTAAATGTCAGGAATTGTGAAAAACTGAGTTTAAATGTATTTGGCTAAGGTGGATGTAAACTTCTGACTTCAACTGTATATTTATGAATCTAATCACTTGAGTCAAAGGCCAAATGTTTCCTTTTTCAATCTTTTTATTGAGTTTCATATATACATATAAAAAAACAACATAATAATGAGTAAATTATGAATACAATAGACTTGAAGTCGCGTTAATAATAAGATAACAATATCCTATTAAACATCAACAGAAAAAAATACCTTAATCAAGTCCATATGATTATATATGAAAAAAAAACAAAAATAACCATTAAAAGAAGAAAAAATTTGAAAATATGTGAAAAAAATATATATTAAGAAAAATAAAACACTAAACTAAACTAACATGGGCAATAATAATAGCTTACAAGTATATGATAGTGTCAAAAAACTCCAGAACTCCATACCTGAACATGAATAAGCAGAAAGAAGGTCTGGAAAAGGCCAAATTAATTCATATGAAAATGTCGAATAAACGGTCTCCAAGTTTCTTCAAATTTAATTGATGAGTCAAAAATAGTGCTTCTAATTTTTTCCAGGCTCAGATAAGAAATAGTTTGAGAAAACCACTGGAACGTGGTAGGAGGATTTACTTCTTTCCAGTTTTGTAATATAGACCTTCAGGCCATTAATGTTACAAAAGCAATCATTCATCTGATTGAAGGGGAAAACTGATTACCATCTTCATTTGGTATGCCAAAAATTGCAGTAATAAAATGAGGTTGTAAATCTATATTCCAAATTGAGGAAATGGTAGTAAATATGTCCTTCCAATAGTTATGTAAAGTGGGACATGACCAAAACATATGGGTCAATGAGGCCACTTCTGAATGACATCTGTCACATAGAGGGTTAATATGAGAATAGAATCGAGCAAGTTTATCTTTAGACATATGAGCTCTATGTACAATTAGGCCAAATGTTTCCTATTAACTTAGCATATCTTTTTAAGTATATATAAAGAGTGCGTGGTTCTATGAAATTACACCTTTTGCATTACACATCATAAGAAAAAGAATTGCTGAGATCTCCAAGGTGCTGAAGGACAAATTTGGGATGTATGTGCATATTGTCAAACTCATCTTTTTAGACAGTGTATTCCAGCAGAAGCATAGTTTTATCAAATTAGCAAAGTGAAAAATCTTGCTCTGTGTATGTGTGTGTGTGTGTGTGTGTATGTGTGTGTGTGTGTGTGTGTGTGTGTGTGTGTGTGTACACGTTGATAAAGTTAATGCTTTGATTGTTTGAATGGGAAGCTTTTTAAAATGTTAGTGGCCTTTTGAGAATATAAAAATTGACTTGTTATTGTAAGGACATTCTAAATACATTTTCAATTAGAAGGAAGTCCAGTTTAGATCCTAGTAGTAACTACACTATATATTGTTAGTTACATCCTTTAAGTAACAGTATCACTGGTAATGATAAGGTATAAATTAGGATATATTAAAAATCAATACTTCTAATCATGTTGGATCTTTAGTTTTATGAGACATGATTGAAGATGGAGATTTCTGACTTTAATTTTCAGCATTTTCTCCAATTTGATAACAAAATATATAAATTTAAGAATCCACAATTAAATTGATCCATTATAAATTTAATAAAATTGATCATGTGTGCTTTGCAAATTAGTCATTGCAAATGGTTCATGATTTTTTTTTTTAGCTAACTTCAAGATATCCAAATACGCCTGAATGCTAGGATATAAAAAGGCTAGCAGGGGAGCTCCAAACTTTCAGCAATGTTTCTCTTCTGAAAATTGAGCAGTTATTGAATGAAAATGTGGGTTGGGCATTCATTTCATGCCAGGGAGACTATGGTTAACTTAAAGTGTAGAAATGTGGTGTGCTCCTGCTGGAAATATCGTTGGTCAGTGCTGGGACTTGCTCTGGCTATTCTAACATCAACTTCCGCACTGCTTTATCCAAATCTGACTTCTCAGATGGCTTAAACCTCTCCCTCAATGTTGCAAAAACCAAAGGAGGTGGTTGAGGACTAAAAGAGGAATGGAGACAGGCTCTCCCCTGTCTACATCGATGGATCTGGGGTTGAGAGGGTGAACAGCTTTAAGTTTCTTGGCATAAAAAACAGCAAGGATCTCATGCGGTCTGTACATACCAGTTGGGTGGTGAAAAAGGCACAACAGCGCCTCTTTCACTTCAGACAGTTGAAGAAGTTTGATATGGGCCCCCAAATCCTAAGAACTTTCTATCAGGGCACAATTGGTTGCATCCTGACTGGCTACATCACTGCCTGGTATAGAAACTGTATTGCCCTCAACCGCAGGGCTCTGCAGAGAGTGGTGCAAACAGCACAGCACATCTGTAGATATGAACTTCCCACTATTCAGGACATTTACAAAGACTGGTGTGTAAAAACGGTCCAAAGGACCATTGGGGACTCATGTTACCCCAACCACAAACTGTTCCAGCTGCTACCATCCAGGAAACGGTAACGCAGTATAAATCCAACAGGCTCCAGGACAGCTTCTTCCACGAGGCCGTTAGACTGCTTAATTCATGCTGACACAACTATATTTCTATGTTATATTGACTGTCCTCTGGTATACACTATCTATATACTACTAAAACTCTCATGCTCTGTTTGTCTGTTTGTGACCTCCAGTTAGCGCAAATAGTGCATTACAGTGGCACTTTTTTTGGCTAAATCGACTTAAAATGCGCTAACTTACAGAATGCGGGCAAAGTTCAGGGTTATATACTTGTATAAAATTGCTCATTTGCCGAAATCAACAGCCCCACTTTCACCCAGGAGCCGATCCGCCATCAAGGAAGTTGGGACGCGACACCACAACGCATGCGCACGGCCAGCCTCAGCAGCAACACCAACTGGAGCAAAGGGGTAGGGCAAGGCAGCTCTATTTCGATTCTCTCAAAGGGTGCCCCAAAGGGCCACCCCGTTGTCTAGTTTATTATAAATTGCACATTGCACATTTAGAAAGAGACATAATGCAAAGATTTTTACTCATGTATATGAAGGATGTAAGTAATAAAGTCAATTCAAATCAATTCATTAATATAGCAATCAAATTCCCTGCCTACCAAACTAGTGGCCTGCAGTGGAACACTTACGGGATTCCCACACCTCTCCATTAGTAATTTAGATACAGTGAGTTGCCAGAAACTGAACTTGGTTGATGTATCAGAATCCAGACTTTAGGTGGACAACATGACTTCTCCATTGATTGGTTTATTCAGGGAAAATCGGTTATCATCCCTGCTATCCACTTCATTAGAACAGCTGATTCAAATATTTGTATAAAGAAAAATTACGTGATATCTACTAATTATTACAGGGCTACTGTCCATGAAATTTTGTTGAGTACTCAGAATTATTGATCATAATAAATGGTCTTTCAGTACTCCTTATAGAGTAGACAATAAAAATGACATTATACAATGTATTTACAACACAATGATTTGAATTATTTACCAAGGCAATTCTTTTAAATAATGTCACTCCTTTTCTAAATTGATGATTCATAGTAAGTATGGTGCCATTGGTGGTGGAAGCTGTATCATAAATTAAAACAATAAATATTACCAGACATACAGAGTTTATATTGTACAAACCTTCTGTACACTTATTGTACTTTTAACAGCATTACTCAGCAGGAGATATCATGTATGGCTTTTTTACTCTGTCCAAGGTACTGAATCAGTTGCAAGACATCAGTTGATGTTGCCCTCACCCACATCTCCTCCATTTCCTAGCTGTCTACCCTCACCCCATCTTCCCACCTCCTAAACAGGGAATAGAGTTCCTCACTTACCAATCCATGAGCCTCTATATCTAGCACATCATTCTCCACAGCTTCTGCCATTTTCTACATGATCATATCATCAAACGTATCTTTACCTCCTTCAAGAATCAATGGATTCTGGCTTGTTTCCAGAGGACTGGAAAATTGCACATGAGGTAGATGGGGAGACAGGTAGTTTTGAGACAGTAGAGAAGCTACAGAAGGACTTAGACAGATTAGGAGAATGGGCAAAGAAGTCACAGATGGAATACAGTGCCAGGAAGTGTATGATCATGCACTTTGGTAGAAAAAATAAAAGCATATACTATTTTCTAAATGGAGAGAAAATTCAAAAATCTGAGCTGCAAAGGAACTTGAGAGTCCTTGTTCAGGATTCACTAAAGGTTAATTTGCAGGTTTGAAAGTAATGTTGAGGCACTGTTGAAGCCTTATTTGGAGTATGGTGAGCAGATTTAGAATCAGAGACATACAGAAGTACAACATAGAAACAGATCTTTCGACCCATCTAGTACACGCCAAAACTATTAAAGTTGCTTACTCCCATCAACTTGCACCAAGACCACTGCCCTCCATGTTCCTACTATCTGTGTAACCTATCCAAATTTCTCTTAAACATTGAAATCAAGCTTGCATACACCACTTGTGCTGGCAATTCATTCCACCCTCTCACGACCCTCTGTGTAAAGAAGTTTCTTCTCACATTCCCTAAAACTTCTCACCTTGCATCCTTAATTTATGACCTCAGATTGTATTCCCACCCAACCTCAGTGAAAAAAGCCCGCTTGCATTTACCCTCTCTATACCCCTCGTATTTTTCTATACCTCATCAAATCTCTTCTCAATCTTCTATGTTCTAAAGAATCCAGTCCTAACCTATTAAATCTTTCCTTACAACTCAGGTGCTCCAGACGCAGCAACATCCTTGTGAATTTTGTCTGTACTCTTTCAACTTTGTTTTCATCTTTCCTGTAAGTAGATGACAAAAACTGCACACAATACTCCAAAATTAGACCTCACCAATATGTTGGGCCCGTTATATAAAAAAGGATGTGCTGGCAAAGGAGGGAGTTCAAAGGAAATTTATGAAAATGATTCCAAGATAGAAAGGATTATCATATGAGGAACATTTGGTAGTTCTGGGCCTGTAGTCACTGGAATTCAGAAGAATGAGGAAGGATCTCATTGAAACCTATGGAATGTTGAAAAGCTTCAATAGAGTGGATGTGGACATAATGTTTCCTGTGGTGGAGTAGTCTAAGACTCTGAAAAGAGGAATGTTTATTTGGAATGTAGATGGGAAGGAATTTCTTTAACTAGAGAGTGGTGAATCTGCAGAATTTGTTGACACAGATGGCTGTAGAGGTCAAGTCATTGGGTATATTTAAGGCAGGGGTTGATAGATTTTTGATTAGTCAGGGCGTGAAAGGATACATGAGGAAGGCAGTAGACTGGGACTGAGAGGGAAATAGCTCAGCCATGTTGAAATGGTGGAGCAATCCTGATGGCCAGGCCTAATTTATAGCTTATGGTCTTATTTATTTGTTGTTGCTTCACACTTGGCTAAATCAAACAGTTTGCTAGCTCAATCCCTAATCTAAAATAGTTTTACAGTACCTTGAGAAGAATTGCAACAGATTTGTCATGTAAGGTGTTCCCTTAAGGAAACCACGCAGACTACATGCCTCCAAGTAACCACATCCCTAACAGTCAACTTCCAACATCTTCCCAACCACTGACATTAGGCTAACTGGCCTATAATTTCCTTTCTTCTGCCTTTCTCCCTTCTTGAAGAGTGGAGTGGCATTTGCAATTTTCCAGTCCTCCAGAACCATGCCAGAATCCATTGATTCTTGAAAGATCATTACCACTGTCTCCGCAATCTCTTCAGCCACCTCTTTTAAAGCCCTGGTCTGTAGATCATGTGGTCCAGGTGACTTATCTACCTTCAGACCTTTCAGTTTTCCAAGAACCTTTTCCTTAGTAAGGGCAACTTCACTCACTTCTGCCTCCTGATACTCTTGAACTTTGGACATACTTCTGGTCTTCCACAGTGAAGACTGATGCAAAATACTTATTCAGTTCATCTGCCATTTCCTTGTCCCAATTACTACCTCCCCAGCATCATTTTCCAGTGAACCAATATCTGCTCTCACCTCTCTTTTACATTTTGTATATCTGAAGACAATTTTGGTATCCTTTTTAATATTATCCTTCTTTTTGACTTTTTTATCTGCCTTCAGTAGGTTTTTTAATCTTCCCAATCCTCTAACTTCCCTCTAATTTTTGCTCTGTTATACAGTATGCCCGCTTTGGATTTTTTGTTGGCTTTGACTTCTCTTTTCAGCCATTATTGCATCGTCCTGCCTTTAGAATACTTCTTCTTTAGGATATATCTATCCTGTGCCTTCTAAATTGCTCACAGAAACTCAAGCCATTGCTGCTCTGCCAAGATCCTTGTTAGTACTCTCTTCCAATTAATTTTGGCCAGCTCCTCTCTCTTCCCTCTATAATTCCCTTTACTCCACTATAATACTGATGCATCTGACTTTAACGTCTCCTTCTCAAATTGCAGGGGGAATTGTATCATATAATGATCACTGCCTCCTAAGGCTTCATATACATTAAGCTCTCTAATCAATTCTGGTTCTTTACATAACACCCAATCCAGAATAGCTGATTTCCTTGTAGGCTCAACCATGAGCTGCTCTATCCAGTGAGACATCAAGGAAGTCAAAGGAAAATCTGTGGTTAGACCATATTCTCCATCTTAAATTAATACCTGGTTTTAAACAAAATACCCTAAATAAAATGAAGCCAGTGGGAAAAAATCATGAGGCCCATGAATACCATACCCTCTTGACAAGGCACACGAGGTTCAATCTGGGCTTTGGGCTGAAGTATACTTACAGGAATCCTCACCCCTTACTAGATTTACGGCAGTAATTTGATCTCTTATCCAAATCTGGTAATTTCATAGCAACACACACAAAATGCTGGGGGAGGTCAGGCAGCAACTTTGGAAATGAACAGTCAATGTTTTGAGTCCAGACCTTGCTTCATGACTGGAAAGGAATGGGGAAGACGTCAGACTATAAAGGTAGGGGGAGAGGAAAAAATGTTAGCTAGAAGGTGATAGGTGAGGCTAGGTGGATGGGAAAGGTATAGAGATAAAGGAATCTGATAGGTGAGAAAGGGAAAGAAGAGGGGCACCATGGCAAGGTAATAGGCAGGTGAGAAGAGGTGAGCTGCCAGAGTGGGGAATAGAAGAAGGGAGAGCAGGGATTTTTTTTACCAGAAGGAGATTTTGATATTCATGCTATCAGGTTCAAGCCTAGCTAAATGGAATATAAGATGTTGTTCCTCCACCCTGAGGGTGGCCTCATCGTGGCACAAGAGGAGGCCATGGAACAACATGTCAGAATAGGAATGCAAATTAAAATATTGGGCCACCGGGAAGTTCCATTTTTGGTGGATGAAGTGGAGGTGCTCGACAAAGCATTCCTCCAATTTATGACAGGTTTCATCAATGTGGATGAGGCTGTAAAATTTGTTCCTTCAGGTAAAAAGTGTTTTCTTCCAACTTCCCTCTTCTGTTCCCCACTCTGACCTCATACCACTTCTCACCTGCCCTTGGTGCCCCTCCTCCTTCCCTTTCTCCTATGGTCCACTCTCCTCTCCGATCAGATTCCTTCATCTCCAACCCATTTCTTGCCTTCACCCTTCACCTTTTTTTTGTAATTTATTTTTTTTTATTGAAGACTTGTGGTTTCTGGTAATTTCATGATTTCAACAACAGACCAACAAGAAAATGAAAAATGAGTTAAACTAACAAAAAGCATGTTACTCTTTGAACCATTAAATATTGAAGGTTAATGTGACGATTATGAAGTATTAAGTGATAATAAAACATCAGAAGTTTGTGGAAAAAGATTATTCGACAAGGACTAGTTTTTAAATTCACATCACTTAACAAAGGAATTTATACTTGTAAAGAGTTCAGGTCAAAGTGACAGGCTTTTACATTGAATAGTCCAAGTAGGAAGTATTTAAATCTGGACAACATTATTAAGATAGAATAACAAAGTAGTTTTTGGTGTATGTGATGAACCATTTACTGCATTCTATTCAATGTATTTCTTGGCCTTCGTTCTCTCAGAGTTTTTTGGCTGGCCCTCAAAACAGTCCTGCTTTGTCCCTGCACTTCAAATTGGTTCAACAATAAATATATGTCACTCACATAGTGCTGCAGAAAAAAAGCTCATCTGAAAGGCTTTGGTCACATGTTTGGAAAAGTAAGCAAGCCACTAGCATAATTGTCATGGAGATGGTTAAGGTTTCTGAAACGTACAAGCTATAATGATAATGGATGAGATCTTGGTGCTATCCATCCATAAAAGTCTTGGGAATTCATTAAAGCTTTTGTATTTTAATTAGCTGGTGTGTATTGCCAATATATTTCTTAAGCTCTAGAGTGATCCCAATGGCATTTGGCAGACAGCAGTTGTGCCTAATAGAGCCACTACATAATCTCCAAATTAAAACAAGGAAGTAAACAAGCATAGTTAACATAATTTCCTGTTATTGATTTGAAAGCACTTGCTGAATTTTGAAACAGCTATCACTTAATTATTGAAAGATATCTGTTCATAGGCAGTAATTCAAGTAAAAGGGAAGCATTTAGTCAAATTCTACCCTTCAGCTTTCCATCCTCAACATTGCTATTTTATCGTGTTACATTATATAGACCCATTCAAAACAATTACATTCCACAATGCCAAAAGCAAACCTTACTAACCATGAGAAATGAGCACAGAACAGATCTCAAACTCCAACAGGTAAAGCTAAGGATGAAAACAAGTTCCTTTAAAAGTTGGATGTGTCAAGGCCTCAGTTAAATGTTGGGAGTGATGTCTTTCTGATGGCAGTCACCTGAAGGGACTATGAGGAGTGATTGATAAGTTCGTGGCCTAAGGTAGAAGACACCAATTTTCAACATAGTCCTTACACACTCAGTCCAGTGGTCGTGGAGCATATGGATCTTGGACCTTCAGAGAGTGTCAACAGCAGCGGTGCTTGATAAGTTTGTGGCCTAAAGTAGAAGGAGATGAGTTATACAGCTCTGGTTACATGCACATGCAATTCAACTCTGAGTGATTGTGCAGGAAGTTTGAAGTTAGTAACTCATCTCCTTCTACCTTAGGCCACAAACTTATCAATCACCCCGATGAGTTATTAACTTTAAACTTTCTGCATAATCACTGAAAGAGTTGAACTGCATGTGTATGTAATGAGAGCTGTTTAACTCACCTCCTTCTACCTTAAGCTACGAACTTATCAATCACCCCTGCTGTGGACACTTTCTGGACGTCCAAGATCTATATGCTCCATGACCACTGGAATAAGTGTGTTAAATGTAGGAGGGGACTATGTTGAAAAATAAATGTGCTAGGTTTTCTAAAACTGACTCCTTCTACTTTAGGCCAGGAACTTATCAATTACCCCTCGTATTTGAACTCCATGAATTCAATGTAAAAGAAATAATACACTTTTTTGCAGCAATCAAATAATTTTTGAGTAGCTGATGAAGAAGTTACTTCATATTTTGCAAAGAGACCCATTGTCGGATTTAATACAATACAATTATGGTAATAGTACTATAGAACTCAACCAGATACTATAGTGAATTAACTTTGCAACACAAACAAGATGCTGGAGGAACAGAGTAAACCAGAAAAAAAGAGCAGAATCGACGTTTTGGGCCAAGACCCTCTAGCAGGACTGGAGAAAAAAAGATGAGCAGTAGATTTAAAAGGTGGGGGAGCAGGGAGAAACACAAGGTGATAAAGGTGGGATGGTGAGGAGTGAAGTTAAGAGCAGAAAGTTGACTGGTGTAAGAGATACAGGGATGGAGAACGGGGAATCTAATAGGAGAGGACAGAAATCCATGGAAGAAAGAAAAGGGGAGAAGCAGGAGAGGGAGGTGATGGGCGGGTAAGAAGATAAAGTGAGAAAGGGAAAAGGGGATGGGGAATGGTGAAGGGGAGGGGGTGCGTTACCAGAAGTTTGAGAAATCGATGTTCATGCCATCAGGTTGGAGGCTACCCAAGCGGAATATAAGGTGTTAACCATAGAACGATAGAACACTACGGCACAGTACAGGCCCTTCAGCCCTCCATGTTGTGCCGACCCATATAATCCTTAAAAAAAAGTACTAAACCCACACTACCCCATAACCCTCCATTTTTCTTTCATCCGTGTGCCTGTCCAAGAGGGTCTTAAATACCCCTAATGTTTTAGCCTCCACTACAATCCCTAGCAAGTCACTCCAGGCACTCACAACCCTCTGTGTAAAAAACTTCCCCTTGATGTCTCCCCTAAACTTCCCTCCCTTAATTTTGTACCTATGCCCTCTGGCATTTGCTATTGGTGCCCTGGGAAACAGGTACTGACTATCCACCCTATCTATGCCTCTCATAATCTTGCAGACCTCTTTCGAGTCCCCTCTCATTCTTCTATGCTCCAAAGAGAAAAGTCCCAGCTTTGCTAATCTTGCTTCATATGACTTGTTCTTCAAACCAGGCAACATCCTGGTAAATCTCCTCTGCACCCTCTCCATAGCTTCCACATCCTTCCTATAATGAGGTGACCAGAATTGAACACAATACTCTAAGTGCGGGCTCACCAGAGATTTGTAGATTTGTTGTTCCTCCAACCTAATTGTGGCCTTACCACAACAGTGGAGGAGGCCATGGATTGACATATTGGAATGGGAATGGAAACTGGAATTAAAATAGGTGGCTTCTGGGAGATCCTGCTTCTTCTGGCGGACGGCGTGTAGGTGCTCGACGAAATGGTCTCCCAATCTACATTGGGTCTCACCAATATACGGGAGGCCACACCAGGAGCACTGAACACTGTATATGACCCCAACAGATTCACAGGTGAAGTATCACCTCACCTGGAAGGACCGTTTAGGACCCTGAATGGTAGTGAGGGAGGAGGTGTAGGGGCAGGTGTAGCATTTGTTCTTGCAAGGATAAGTGCCAAGAGGGGGATCAGTAGGGAGGGATTGTGACCGGTGCTTCCATTGTGGTCTCCTGTATGTTGATGGGACCCAATGTAGATTGGAAACCATTCAGGGACCCAAAAAATATTTCCTGGTGAGGTGGCACTTCACTTGTGAGTCTGTTCGGGTCATGTACTGTGTCCTGTGCTCCTGGTGTGGCCTCCTGTATATTGGTGAGTCCCAACATAGAATGGGAGTCCGCTTCACTGAGCACCTACATTCCATCTGCCAGAAGAAGTGGAGTCGCCCAGTGGCCACCCATTTTAATTCCACTTCCCATTCTCATTTTGGTACGTCAATCCATGGCCTCCTCTACTGTCACAATGAGACCACACACAGGTTGGAGGAACAACACCTTATATTCAGTCTGGACATCCTCCAACCTGATGGAATGAACATCAATTCCTTGAACTTCCAATAATTCTACCCCCCACCACCCCCACTGCTTCACCATTCCCCATCCCCTTTTCCCTTACTCACCTTGTCTTCTTGCCTACCCATTGCCTCCCTCTGGTGCTCCTACCCCTTTTCTTTCTTCCATGGTCTTCTGTCCTGTCCTATTAGATTCCTCCTTCTCCAGCCAGGTATCTCTTTCACTAATCAACTTTCCAGCTCTTTACCTCACCCCTCCCCCTCCCAGTTTCACCTATCACTCCTCCCCTCCCCCCCACCTTTTAAATCTACTCCTCATCTTTTGTTCTCCAGTCTTGCTGAAGAGTCTCAGCCCAAAACTTTGACTGCACCCTTTTCCATTGATGCTACTTGGCCTGCTGAGTTCCTCCAGCATTTTGTATGTGTTGCTTGGATTTCCAGCATCTGCAGGTTTCCTCATTATGAATTAATTTTTATCTTTTTTCCCCAACAAGAAGCAAGTAAAAACTAATGCCTGTTTGATCAGAAGAAATACTTGCCCTGTGTTCCTGACAATATATCTACAGATACCCTGTTTTTTTCCAGTAATTAGTATGGCAACTCATAATATCAATTTTAGACAAGCATGTGATGTAAATGAGAATTGATTTGCTAGGAAAAGAAACTATTTTAGAATAAGCCTTCTATAGGAATGTCTACATATTTACAGGCATTGAATTTTTTAAATAATCTTTTCTGTCAGGTCATTTATTTCCTTTAACAACTTTGCAATTCCTTCCATGCTTATGATATTCATAATCTTTCCAAGAGAGCTGGTCATTGACTTAAGGAAGGAGGGAGGTGGTGCACATGAGCCTATTGATAATCAAAGGTGCTGAGGTTGAGAGGCTTGAGAACATCACCTCTGCATGTCTTGGTCCAACAACATAGACACCACAGCGAAGAAAGCTCACCAATATCTCTACTTCCTCAGGAAGCTAAAGAAATCTGGCATGTCCCCGTCAATTCTTACCAATTTACATCAATGTACCATAGAAAGCATCCTCTGGATACCACATAGCTTGGTATGGCAACTGTTCTGCCTGTGATTGCAAGAAACTGCAGAGAACTGTGGACACAGCTCAGCCTATCATGGAAACCAGCCTCCCCTCCTGTCTCTATTTCTTGCTTGTTAAGTAGAGCAGCCACTCTAATCAAAGACTCCATATAACCCAGTCATTATCTCTTTTCTCTTTCATTAGGTAGAAGATACAAAAATCTGAAAGCACATACTCAAGGACAGCTTCTGCTCCACAATTATAATATTGCTAAATGGTTCCCTAGTGCAATAATATGGATTCTTGACATCACCTTACACCTTGTTACGAGTGTGCATCTTACCTTCGAGCTACACTGCACTTTTTCTGCAGCTATTACACTTTATTCTGCATTTAGTTATGTTTTACCTAGTACTACCTCAGTGCATTGCAATGATTTGAGCTGTATGATTAGTATGGAAGACAAGCTTTTCACTGTACATCAATACTCGTGTTAACAATATACAATTTGCATATTCAAAACAAAGTCAAAATGTACTTCAAAAGGTATATGGCTTTCTGACAAATATATTACTTGCATTGTAAAAGCTGTTAAATATATCTTGGCTTGGACTATTCATGGTTGTGTCTAGAAATGCAAGATAATGGCCTACAACATGAAATCACTGAAAAAGATTCTTCTAATTATTAGTGCAATGAAAAGTTGCTGTACATATATTTGTATAGGAAGAAATAGCAATAAAACTGGAATGTAGCTTCCACTGGAGTGAAAATCATTGCTGTCTTGGTGCTATCTTTCGTTTTAATCAGCTAGCTGCTGTTTCCCAAACAAATCAATTAAACAACTACAGTTTTCAGTAATGCATGCAAAACCCACAAGAGAGAAGCAAGATAAAAACACAAAATGCTAGCAGAACTCAGCAGGCCAGACAGCATCTATGGGAGGAGATAGTGACGACGTTTCGGGCCGAAACCCTTCATCAGGAGTGGAAGCAAGATTCTCTTTTTCTGCATTACGTATGACTCTAGCTCTAAAACCTTTCTTTGAAACCTATGGTCGGAAATAGCCAATGGCCAAAGATCTTCCAGTGAAACAATTGCGGATTTGAAAATGTCAAATGACACGATATTGTGGAGTAAAATCAGAGTCGCGTCTCACTTTGTGTGGGGGAACATCGCTCTCTGTTTTCAGTTCTAAAAGGGTCTGATTATTTTTTGGATTCTTCTTCCAAAGGAAATTTTTTTTTATCCTTGCACTACCACACAACTTTACATTTCCACTCATCAAGTACATTTCTTCACTAGACCACATATCTCCTAATTTAGTATCATATGCAAATTTTAATGTACAGTACTGCATTCCTTCATTTAAGCCAACATACATGGCAAATTCTAAGATTCCACTACAGATCCCAGGGATCACCAATTTGCACATTTATCAATAAGAATAAGGCATCTTTATCCCTACTTGCTTATCTCATGATTGACAATGAATTATTGGACTATGTCTCAATATTATTTTCATTTGCTAATCTTATGTAAAACAAGTTCAATTTCTTCGAATGGATCTGGACAACTCTTTGCTTCAACACCTTTTGATCAGCTTATTTCTGTGCCGAGACTTGCAGTAATTTTAACTTTGAAAAAAAAATTAAATTTTCAGAGTTATCCCCAATCTGCCTTCAAACTGGATTTAGTAGAGGCATGGCAGGGACAACAAAGTCACAGCCTTTCCCAGATGTTGATTGTCTCTGAAAATATTATAAGCTTCACATTTAGTCTGGCCAATGGGATTAACTCTGGCCAATCAGAGTTTGCTTGGAATGTTGTCAGTCCAAATGAGACAAAGAGAAATAGAAAGTACCTTTATATCACTGTAAATGCAATATGAAAAGATGAATATTTCTTTGCATCTTAGCCAACAAACCACACCTGTCTTATTAAGAATAAGATGCCTTCTCCCTTATTGCAGTAGAGCTTCCATAGCCCACAGGCCATCCCCTACCCTACTCCTACCGCTGCAATAGCTAGTTTCCTCCCAACTCTGATCTAATACAGATCATAAATAAGAAAAAAATACTGTAAATACTTGGCTGATCAAGCAGTGTGTGAAGGTTGACAATCAGACTCAATATTACAGTTCTATGGCCTTTCAAAGACCAAGGTAACACGTCTGAACAACTGGCGTCCTGTCGCACTCACCTCAATAATAAGCAAATGCTTTGTGAGACTGGTCAAGGATTACATCTGCAGCTTGCTACCACCCACACTGGACCCCTACAATTCACCTACCGACACAACCAAGTGACAGATGATTCAATAGCCACAGCTCTACTCACCATCTTTACACTTCTGGAAAAGAGGGATGCTTATGTGAGAATGCTTTTCTTGGACAACAGTTCAGCATTAAACACCATAATTCCCTCCAGGCTCAACAGAAAGCTTAGAGACCTTGTCCTTCACCCTGCATTGAGTAGCTGGTTCCAGGACTTCCTGTCAGATTGTTGGCAGGTGGTAAGAGTGGGCTCCCTCACCTCTGCCCCTCTGACCCATAGCACAGGTACCCTTCAGGGCTGTGTACTAAGCCCTCTCCTTTACTCTCTGTATACCCATGTCCGTGTTGACACCCACAGCTCCAATCTGCTAATTAAATTTGCTGACGACACTACACTGATTGGCCTAATCTCAAATAATAATGAGGCAGCCTACAGAGAGGAAGTTATCATGCTGACACAGTGGTGTCAAGAAAACAACCACTCCTTCACTGTCGCAAAAACAAAGGAGCTGGTTGTGGACTACAGGAGGAATGGAGACGGGCTAATCCCTATAGACATCAATGGATCTGGGGTTGAGTGAGTGAACAGCTTTAAATTCCTTGGCATAAACATCGCCGAGAATCTCACGTGGTCTGTACATACTGGCTGTGTGGTGAAAAAGACAGAACAGCACCTCTTTCACCTCAGACGGTTGAAAAAGTTTGGTACAGGCCCCCAAATTCTAAGAAATTTTTATAGGGGCACAATCGAGAGCATCCTGACTGGCTGCATCACTGCCTGGTATGGGAACTGTACTTCCCTTAATCACAGGACTCTGCAGAGAGTGGTGCAGACAGCCCAGCATATCTGTAGGTGTGAACTTCCCACTATTCAGGATACTTACAAAGACAGGTGTGTGAAAAGGGCCCAAAGGATCATTGGAGACCTGAGCCACCCCAACCACAAACTGTTCCAGCTGCTACCATCCAGGAAACACTACCACAGCATAAAAGCCAGGACCAACAGCATCTGGGACAGCTTCTTCCACTAGGCCATCAAACTGCTTAATTCATGCTGACATAACTGTTTTTCTTTATTATATTGACTATCCTGTTATACATAATATTTATGATAAATGACTATAATTGCACATTACACATTTGAACAGAGATGTAACGTAAAGAATTTTACTCCTCGTATTTGAAGGATGTAAGTAATAAAGTCAATTCAATTCAATTCAATCTAATCATGAGAATCAGAATGAATTCCTGATCAGCAGGGAGCCAAGCTTGTGAATCATATCAAAAAACTTGTCAGAAACCAAAAAAAGTTACTTAAAGGTCGAGATCAATCCTTCTTACCTTCCCACTCCCTACCCACTACCTGTGCAACCCACTGAGTCCTCTGTGATGTTAGATTACTAAGAGTTCCAAATTGGTATTACCTACATATTCTCTTGCTTATCAAGTATTTGTGTCACATGTAGAGTCACTGTTATTGGTTGCTTTTAAGATGATACACTAAAAATGCTTTCATTTACTTTTTAACAACAAATTTCATATCATATAAGACAGTGAAACAAACCTGATTCTGATTCTAAACCTATTGATGTAGTCGGGGCATTTTTATTTCGTCCATATGATCTCCTTGCATCACATCGTTAAATGACTCCTCTTCCTCTATTTTAAAGTTTCCTGATATTGCTGGTGTCTTCTCTTCCCTTACTCGAGTGAAAGTAGCTTTTTTTTTAATTGGTACAGTTATATCATTCCATAGCCAATTTAACCCATTTATGTATTGATTTTCTTGGCCACTTTATTACCTCTCTGCTGTACTGGCCTGTGTAGACTCATTTTGTGGACAAGGCAAAGCTTAACAACATGAAACACTAACACTTACATTGTGCCAGTGCACATTCACATTAGACTTTCACAATAACTGTTCTTTTGATGTTGAAACTGATGCTTTGAAATAGAAATCTAGGCTCAGCTGGTCTGGTTAGCAGAATTGCATTCAGCACTCTTAAAAAGAAGCAGCACTTGATTTAATTCTTGAATCCAATTTCTTTGAATAATAATTACCAGTGTCCAACATATCTTAATCTAATATGACCTTTATTTCAATAATTCATTTGAGACACTTATGCTTTGCTGTCAGCAATTTTAATTAAAAAATTATATTTTCCAGTTGTAGTTATTTTTGGAACATAAATGTAATATATTTTACTAAAGCTTCCTTAGTAATTAATTTTTTTTGTTAATAGATCCAAACTGATGAAAAATGCAGTGGAGTGGTAGTAAGAAGCTGGCTATTGAATGCACTCAGAAACTGCTTTATCTGTTTTAGATGTGGACCTTTAATGGTCTTCAAGTGTCAGCACAGGACCCAATTAAATAATTGCTGAAGGCAGAGGGAAATATCATAAGTTTCTTTAGTTTTACCTATAAAGCAGTCAGTGGAATTCATTGTAAAATACAAAGGATATTTCAACACTAAGCAAGTAGTTAAATGTAAGCATAAGAATAAATATATTTCCACTATCCTGAAAATAATGATGTGATAACCTGTGAGTTACTGTGCAGACTTCCCTATTTTTTTAAACCATTATTTTGACAGTATGCTTCAACATTTCTAGAGGCACACACACACACGTTGAGTTGTATTGCAGAAGCAGCTGGAGAAAATCCACTAGGACCTGACTACCCTGGGCCACTAAAATCTTAGTTTGCTCAGCCAGAGAAAATCTCCGTCATTAACAAATATTGCCTCTAACTTCAAAGTTAATGCTCCCATTGACCCGTTGGAGCAGTGAGGTTTGTCAGATCAATGATGTGGCCTTGGAGATCTCCAATTTTTTTTTCAGAGAATATTTTTTCATTATTATTCTTTTGTCTTGCCACAGTTCTGTCAATACCTGCCAGTGGCTCCTTGTAATCGAATTTTCAGCCTTCCTACAACATCTTGAATAAACATATAATTGCTGTAGCAACCGCCAACTATTTTAATTGACTGACCCTTGTTACCCTGGTGGTAGATGACAGCAGATGCCACTGAACCACACTTATATCAGTGAAATTTTGGGCCCGCTAATTTTATTGTTAAAACAGTGCTTACATGTATATTTTGATGCTGGTACTATTACTATTGTTTTTCTACCTTCATTTTACATTCTATTATACATTTTTAACAAGCCACAAAAAAAAACTGTTCTAGTAATATGCTCAGCAATCCATTGTACATGAAAAGCAATACTGGTAGCTGGTATATTCTAGGCAGAGCAACTGCCCTCCCACCCCTTGCTTGATAACCATTACCACAAGAAACATATTTTAATCTATAGATGTCAGGATTTCTGCAGGCCTTTTACACGCATTTTTAAAAATTCAATCAAGGCTCTTTAAATGAGCCGGCATTTAACTGTGCATTCCTGGTCACCCTTGAAAAGGCGGCACTGAGCTGCCTTCTTGAACCGCTGCAGTCCTTGAGGAGTCTATACTGCTGTTAGGTAAAAAATTTCAGGATTTTGACCCAGGAACTAAAACATACAGCATTTCCAAGTGAGGATGGTGTGTAACTTAGAAGGCAATTTACAGGTGTTAGTGGTTCCCATTCTTTTGCTGCCCTTGTTTTCTAGATGATGCCGATCATGAGTCTGGAAAGTACAATGGAAGAAGTCCACAGAAATTAGAACACTGAGACTAAATTGAATTTTGCTGTGATCGACATGGCTATTTTAGTTTTCTTAAATAGTTTACCCTGATGAAATACTTTTAGTTATCTGAAGATCTTTACCCATATTAAAGGCATAGCTATCATTTGACCAATGTATTGACCATGTGGTTCTATCTACAACGTTATTATACTGGCCTTTCTTTAGGAATTGGATAATATGGTTTAGCTCCCTTAACTGTAACAATCCTCGTTCATAATGAGAACAGTGTAGCTAGTCATTAACCATTTGCTTCAATATGACAGTTCAGGGGATTTTGGATGTTTTCCAGAACTATTAATGCTGTTTCTCTAGCAACTGCAGTCTGTTGTTGTTTAATGCAGTCGGCTAATTAGTTTAACCATGCGGAGATACTTCAGTGCAGGTAGATGAAATGTGAACAGTGAAACGGTTTGCAAAAGAGCTGTTTTTGATCAGATGGTAACATTGATATTTAGTGCAATCCAACTTGATAATTATTATTAACCCTGAAGCAAACTGATTGCCAGGTTGAAACAAAACTGAGAGTTTTGATTGCTGATAGTTTTGATGTCGGCTCCTGCAACCACAACATTTCAGAACAAGTACTGTATCTATTATACAAATGCAGTAATCAATGGCAGTAGAATAAATATACAACCTAAAAAACGATAGAGAGCATTAATTAAGTATGAAAAAGTATAATATAAAATAACACCTTTCGGCACAGCTCATGTATCAGGCAAGGTTGCTGAAAGGCATGCTATTAGAAATCTTTGGAGAAGTCATTTTATTGAAAGGATGTAAAAGTCAAGGTAATTCAAGCATTTTTCCAGAGAAGACAAGACAGCTGATCAGGCTTTCCTGCTTCTTTTTGTATCTGATGATGAACTGGGTAAGCAATGGCTGGAATTATAAAGCAAGGTTAAACAGTATTGGAACACCAATAGTTATATGAGATAGAAAATATGGAACACTTTAGAGAAGGAAGTGATGGCCTTGAAGGACTTGAGGATTTTGTAATTGGGAGATAGAGGATCAGTGAGGATAAGACTGATTGACAACTGGATAGTATGAAGACAACTGGATAAATATGGGGGAGTTTATGGAGAACCTATGCTATTTATGAAGAGATTAGATTCAGATTCAGCTGCAAGATGGCGGCGCGACGCAGCACGCAGCAGCCACTTTGGAATGAATATCTGTAATCTGTCAAGTAGGATGCTGTGTACAATCCTGATTTGACGGAGACAGACGTGTGACAGACGGAGGAACATCTGGTGAAACTTTTGAAATGCCTGTTTCACTGCTGCTGCTACTGTGCAATTGGAAAAATCTCCGGGAGGAAGGCCCCAAATCCTCGGCTTTGCCTGTTGCTTGGCGGCCGGTGCCGGGGTCGAAGTGCTCGGCAGAGATGGTGCTCGGTGTCGGAGGGCTGGTTGGAGGCTCGAAGTTTTCGGACGAACTTGAAGTTGGCTGTGGTCGGAGCTCCCAGAGGCTGTATGCGGCACTGGAGGTTCATGGCAGGAAGAGTTTTTCTTCCTTCTACCGTCTGCATGAGATGATGGGCTGTCGGGACTTTTTAGAGACTTTCTTTTAAACCGTGCCATGGACTGTTCTCTATCAGATCATGGTATTGCTTTGCACTGTTGAAACTATGTGTTATAATTATGTGGTCTTTGTCAGTTAGTCTTTTATCAATTATGGTATTGTCTGCACTGTTGAAACTATATGTTGACTATAACTATATGTAACTATGTGGTTTTGTGTAGGTCTTGTAGCTTTAGGTTTGTCTGATGGGTTTGTAGTTCCTTTCCGGGGAACGTGCTAAGACGGTAGCGCGATATCGATATGCAGCAGCCTCTCTGGACTCTGGATTGGGGATTACCAGACGTTACGTGGTTTTTCTTGTGTGGTCTGTTTTGTGCTTGTTTGTGATACCATTCCGGAGAACGTTGTCTCATTTTTTAACTGCATTGCATTTGTGGTTTATAAATGACAATAAACTGAATCTGAATCTGATCACAAATGAGCAAAAGAATTTCACCAGCAGAAAATATTGAGCATTGGAGCCAAGAAGTATGATGTTTTTTCCATAGATAAAGTTAGCAATATGAAAGTAGAATATGCAATTTGAAGCTTAGGTCAAATTCATGTCTGGTACCAAAGCAATACCCATGGAGGATATAGCAATAGCAGCTGGACAATGAAGTTTATGGTAAGGAAACAAAAGTTTAGCTTTAGGCCTCTCTAATGTCTATTAGTAGGAATTTATGGCTCATCCATGACAAAAGCTCAAACGACAGCTGTGGTTCAAAGTTCAGAGTAAATTTATTATCAAAGTACATGCAGTATATGTCACCAAGTGCAACCCTGAGATTCGTTTTCTTGTGGGCATAGACAATAAATCAAAGGAATACAATAGATTCACATTTAATAGGATAGAAAAACACACAGTGCGCAAGAGACAACAAACTGGAAATGCCAAAGGAAAAAGAAATAATGGTAATAATAAATAAGCAATAAATGTCAAGTACATAAGATGAAGAGTCCTTGAAAGTGTGTCCATAGGTTGTGGGAACAGTTCAGTGATGGGCTGAGTGAAGTTCTCCTCTGTGTTTCAAGAGTCTGATGGTTGAGGAGTAAGGATTTCCTGAACCTGGTGATGTGGGTACCGAGTTTCCTGTACCCTCTTCATGATGGCAGCAGTGAGAACAGAGCAGAATCAGAATCAGGTTTATTATCACTGGCAGGTGATGTGAAATTTGTTAACTTAGCAGCAACAGTTCAATGCAATACATAATCTAGCAGAGAAAAAAATAATAATACTAAATAAAATAAAATGAAAATAATAATAATAAATAAGTAAATCAATTTCAGTATACGTATATTGAATGGATTTTTTAAAAAAAACATGTAAATACAGAAATACTGTATATTAAAAAAAAGTGAGGTAGTGTCCAAATATTCAATGTCCATATAGGAATCGGATGGCAGAGGGGAAGAAGCTGTTTCTGAATCACTGAGTGTGTGCCTTCAGGCTTCTGTATCTCATCCCTGATGGTAACAGTGAGAAAAGGGCATGCCCTGGGTGCTGGAGGTCCCTAATAATGGACACTGCCTTTCTGAGACACCGCTCCCTCAAGATGTCCTGGGTACTTTGTAGGCTAGTGCCCAAGATGGAACTGACTAGATTTACAACCTTCTGCAGCTTCTTTCGGTCCTGTGCAGTAGCCCCTCCATATCAGACAGTGATGAAGCCTTTCAGAATCCTCTTTCAAGGTTTTTTTTGAAGACCCTGACCGGGAGTTACATACAGGCTTCACTTTTTTGCGAGAATGAGACCTGTTCTCGGGATTCCACAACTGGCACGCCAAGGATTTGGCCTGAGAGTCTCGATTGTGGTCGGAAGCCTTAGATCTCGGGGCTCTGGAGACGGGCGGATTGAGAGTTGGTGTCACTGCAGGAGACCCGTGTGCCATCAGGAAGGCCGGAAAATCTTTCGCTGTGGGCCCAAAGACCCGAGGTCTTTGCGATCTTCAGACACAGAGCTCGATAAAAGTGACGAAACAGACTTTTAAGATCATAAACCAACAGGTTGTAATTATGTCTCCCACTCGCTGTGAAAATGAGAGACAAGTCCCTCTCCCTTGCCAGGGAGAGAGAGAACCTGTGGTTTGTCGAATTTCAGATGAAATGCGAAGCCTTTGGGGTAACCTCGGTCTGTGTCTTTGCTGTTCCTTAGCACATGCTCGGGCTCGGTGATGGTACTGATGTGATTTTTTTTGCTGGTGAGGTGAGGGGGGATTGTTGCTTGCTGCCACTTACGCGCTGGGGGGTTACTTTGGGGTTCTCACGTTTAACTGTTCTTCATTCTTTGGGACAATTCTCTGTTTTTGTGGATGCTTGCAAAGAAAAAGCATTTCAGGATGTATATTGTATACAGTTGAACGGCTCAACGATTGAAGTTTTTGAATGTATTTGTTGACAGGCCAAATCTCTTCAAACTGCTAATAAAGTATAGCCTTTTTTATAACTACATCGATACATTGGGACCAGGTTAGATCCTCAGAGATCTTGACTCTCCACTTCTGATCCCCCTATGAGGATTAGTATGTGTTCCTTCGTCTTACCCTTCCTGAAGTCCACATTCAGTTCTTTTGTCTTACTGACGTTGAGTATGGCCTGGCTGGATATCGCAGTGGTTGAGAGAAATGGTAGAAAAAAAACTAGGTATTATGAGCATTTGTGAAAGCTAATTCTTCATTGAGTAGAACATGTAAAGTACATGTTGAGAGCTGTTATGGATAAGGTCAAAAAAGAATATGGGGGGAAGGCTGAGTAAGTCATTCCGTAAAGTATTGATTATAATAGCTACAGCAGCAAAATCAAACCAACAATTGCCGTGGCCTGTGACCCTACAGATTTATTATACTTGCATTACACGCCTCCAGCTCCACTGATTGTTCCAACAGTCAAGGATATGTATTTTATCCTTTATGAGCAATTAGCAAACATACAATATTGAAGCAATGAAACTTAAGCTTACTCAAGTATAAGCTAAGTGTAATTGAACTTAATTGAGCATTATTGAGAAGTCAGCGAAAGATATGACATCCACTGGTCCCAAGCTATAAACTGCTATGAACGAAGCATGAATACGTAACTTACTCTCTTTGCTTTTACCGTGACTCCACTGATGTGACTAGTTACCATAACAAACATAATAACCACACTACAGAGAATTCAGTGCAGCCAGAGAACAGATGAATGGCTCCTACATTCCAGCCCCATAATTACTATATTAGAAAAATTACAACTACATGCTACCAAGACACAAGAGACATGAAATCTCAACAATTGCACAAATATGAGGAAATCTGCAGATGCTGAAAATTCAAGCAACACAAGCAAAATGCTGGTGGAATGCAGCAGGCCAGGCAGCATCTATGTGTATGTGTGTGTGTGTGTGTGTATATATATATATAAAATCTATAGGAAGGTCCTGACGAAGGGTCTCGGCCCGAAACATCGACAGCGCTTCTCCCTGTAGATGCTGCCTAGCCTGCTGCGTTCCACCAGCATTTTGTGTGTGTTGCTTGAATTTCCAGCATCTGCACATTTCCCCGTGTTTACATTTTTAAATTCACTGAATACCTGTTCATTTTCCATGTTCATCCTCAATGATTTTAATCTTGCTCAACGATCTATTTGCCACTGAGTAATGGAACTGACCTAGGGCTCGTCTTCTGCTCTAAGGCTTCCTCACAGTGTCTAACCCTAGCAATGACCTATATTGTCAAGAGTCTAATCCACCAGGGGATCACAAAAGAACCAGATTGTTCAGTTGGTTGAAAAGAACATCCTTAAGAGGGAAATTACAGGCTGCAGTCTCTGTCCTCAATGCCCAAATCTGAGTTTAAGACTTTGATCCCTGGTTCTGCACACCCCAACTAGGAGAAATATTAACTTTTGTCAACTTCCACTGCACTGTGATACAGAAATAATTCTGGTCATTTTTATGATAGCATCATTAACTAGGTTTTGATGGATAATATTTCAATCAGCATTCTTCCAAAAGATAGATCTTGATTTTAGGAATCTTAATCCTGTTCCAGAGACCACCTGTCACTGAACTGTGAAAAGGTCCGACATACAATTCTACTTATTTTTATCATGCCTCTGAATGGAAAAATACAATTTAATATCATATGATAGGAAAGTAGGGGATATTGGTTCATAGCCATATGATGTCAAGTTAAAATTTCCAAATTCATTTTAGCTCAAATCACCTTTACACAATTCAGAGACAAAATGATCACCTCATCCTATCTTTATTCTGATCTGTTCAATTCTTTAGTTAAGTGGAGAGATAGTCCATGTGACATTTTATGTTGAGGAATTATTGAATTTAAATTATAAGGATTGAAATATCAAAGCTCTTTGCTTCCTTGTCTAACCTCATAAAATATTACCTGCTGTGAAGATTACCACAGAATACAAATTAAATCTAAACTTAATGTTGTGCTGTAGAGTTCCTTTTTGTGCAGTAAACATGCAAAATTGGAATTGTTGAACAGTATCAAAGCATGTTTTTGTTATGTTGCTGAGTCAGTATGCAACACTGTCTTCTGGCTTGTCAATGTAGTTTAGTACAGGTAATTTCCTGATTGTTGGTGCTGGTAAGAAAAGTATTGATAGCTGTCTTTTCTTTATTAAAAAATGAATGTTAACCTCTGTTTCTAATTGTTTCTTTTTCAGAATATTTTTAGATGGTATGGAAAAGAAAACAAAAAAAGGTATAACTTTTAATATTAATTAGGTTTACCCAAAATCAATTTGGATGGTTTTTTCCATAACTTTCAGTGATTAAATGAATTATACAATGCTATACAGATTGGAACAACTCAGCACCGACGACAGGTCAATGTTGCATGAGAGCATCTCTGTGCTAGCTGGAGAAAAGTTCAGCCCATCTCTATTGTTGATCATCGTATAGTTATTTTGCTGGATGTACAGTACATCTGCACATTTTGGCTTTTGATAGTTCAATAACCAATTGACCAAGAACATTACGTGTAAATTGGCTGCTTATGTAATGTGATAGAGCTTTCCTCAGAACCATATCCATGAATTGTTCAGCAGGTAGAGAATGAATGGAAGAATATAAACCTACAAATTGAATGTATTAGCAACTGAAAAACAATTCCACCCAGGTTAAATAGCTCTAAAGTGAATCGGCTCTTGAATGTCAGAATCAGAATCAGGATCAGGATCAGGTTTATTATCTCCAGAATGTGACAGGAAATGTGTTAACTTAGCAGCTGAAGTACAATGCAATACATAATAGAGAAGAAAAAGAAACAAAATAAAATAATAATAAATTACTGTATACATATATTGAATAGATTAAAAATTGTGCAAAAACAGAAATACTTTTTATTTAAAAAGTGAGGTAGTGTCCAAGGGTTCAATATCCGTTTAGGAGTGGGATGGCAGAGGGGAAGAAGCTGTTCCTGAATCACTGAGTGTGTGCCTTCAGGCTTCTGTCCCTCCTACCTGATGGTAACAGTGAGTAAAGGGCATGCCCTGGGTGATGGAGGTCCCTAATAATGGACACTGCCTTTCTGAGACAGCACTCTTGAATGTAACTTTCACCTTAGAGCAGCGGACATTTTCCAGCATCAGGCACGTAGCTGATGATGTCACAAGATACGTGCTGCACGTTTTCTTCCACAGCCAGCATAAATTGGGGCTTTTGGTTACCAGCTAAACTTTTGTTGACCAGTCACAAAAAAAATCTAGGAATCATGGCACCTGTATCTGCAATGTGATGCCACTTAAAGGATGTTTACTCTCACATTGATACCTTGCGTACTGCAACTACCAGTCTCGGCTTTCACCATTCAGGCTGTTTCTTAAACTAAGCGCATGAAACTACTGTGCATACTTGCTCACTGTATCATTGCTCACCATGCCATATGGGGCCACATGCTTCAAAGGACTCAATTAGATAGGGCAGAGCTTAGCAAATTGCTGTGTCCACTCTCTGCTGTGTTTTCCCTCTTCTCCCCAGCAGTCCATTTATTGTAATGTCCTTGAGTTCCTTAAAAATCTTTTACTACCAACCTGTGAACAGCGCAGGTTGGGTGCTTCTAACAAAATTTCCTGTGACTCTGCACAGATAACACATTAGCACATTAATTCTGAATATGGAATTAGTTCTAATATACTTGTGGCCAATTTCACAAGTTCTTGCAGGGGATCTAATTTTGTCCTTGCACATGTTTAGCACATCAAAAAAGCTGGAATCCAATTTCTAGTCAAAGCAATGTAACCTTGAAATTTCTGCAGAAAATTGTCTTGTGTATTGAATTGTAGGAACCATCATTTTAATATGGAAACAATTGCTCATAGATACACAGAAAATGAATCAGAACAGGAGTAAGATGTCAGAGGAGAAAAATAGAATATTATGGTTTATGCCGCAATGAAGCACCTGAACCAAAGATTAATCATATAAATAAAAATGGAATAAATCGGTTATGTTCATTGCACTCATATTGGTTTTCATTTATTCCTTTAAAGTAACAAGTTTTTGTTGATTCAATTTGATCCATTTGTTCCTACCTCTTGTCAGTGTATTGTGGCAGACAGACAGACATACTTTATTGATCCCGAGGGAAATGGGTAAATTGGGGAAATTCTCGTGTGTCAATACATTGAGACTGCTTCTTTATTTGACAAAAAATATTGTTGAGATTATAAACGCTTAAGATGCCACAGATGCTGGAAATCTAGAGTAACACACAAAATGCTGGAGGAATTCAGCAGGTCAGGCAGCATCTACTGAAGAGTAAACAGTCGACGTTTCGGGCTGCGACCCATCATGATTGACATGTCTGAGGTGGTGCATGAGATCATTCTACTACTTCTATGTCGACCCAGTCCTAGGGGGCCGGCATCGGGCAGGATGACAGACTCTCCACTCCTCCATCTCCCACTCCCCTTTATTCTGCCCTTTATGTATTGTGCAATGCAAACTTACTGTACTTTTTCAACATTACAAAATGCTGGAGGAGCTCAGCAGGTCAGATGGCATCTATGGAAATGAATAAACAGTTTGTATTTTGGGCTGAGACTTTTTGCCAGAGCGGGGAACAGAGGGTAATCTGATTTTGCTATGGAAATGGAAATGTGCTTATGAAACTAAGCTGAATGTATTGTGACTACTCTGTACACTGAACAGATATTTTCCTCATTATGCAAAAGAGGGTGAAAAAGATCTGCTTAGATTGAATTTCTCATCTCTCTTTCTATCTGTATCAAAACTGGCATTTTCTCCCTGTTATCATTTTGTCTTAATCTTTCTCTTTCCATTAATATGGTTTGGTTTGATGCGCATGTACCACATTCTTGCTGTTAGCACCATGTAACGCAGCAAAACACAGCCATTCTGACAGCCATTTATAGTTTCGCCGTGTCGAGGGTTATTCACTTTGTTCTACCCATCCCTTTCCTGCCTTCTCTGTCATAAAATCTAACTTGTTTTCCCCCTTTCTCAGTTCTGAGGAAGTGTCTAGGGTCAGCAATATTAACTGGGTTTCTTTTCACTAATTCTGACAGACCTGAAAAGTGGTTCTTGCATTTTCTCTTTCTGTTTCATTAGGTATAGTATCTTCCAAAATTGTTTTACAGGAAGGGTAGTCTTTATGCATGTTCATATCAGTATGCATTTCCTAATAAATTAATAACTCACCAAGCATCTCAACTCACAATTAAGTAGTCAGTAATAATAGTTATATGAAATTATTCTCCTTAATATACATAATTTCTGCTAATACTGTATATTGATTGCTAGCTCGAGTGCATTTCCATTGAGTACAATTTTAGATTAAAACATAATTTGGTGAGAAGAGAAATTCAGATCAGGCCACTCCTGATGCAAGGTTATCAACCTGACATTAAATCAATTTTTCTCCCTCCACTAACACTCCCTGACCTGCCAGCTACTTTTCATTTCAGATTTCCAGCAACGTGCAATGTTTCTATCTCTTAATTCCCAGCAGTGCCTTTGATCTTGCTTCCTATACCTCTGCACTTTCTTCGTTCATTTTCTTCTATTTACATCTCAGACATGTCATTTTTTTGCAGTTAACGTCTTTGACACTCTCTTTGTCACAAAAAGCACTATTTGCATCACAGTCTCTCTTGACCTGCTCTATCACAAACATTCCCTTTGTTCTCTTCAGTTCTCCCCTCTCACTACAATGTAAAACACTCATGTTTCATAGTTCCGACAAAAGATCATCTCCCTGAAATATTAATTCTTATTTCTCACTCTGCACAGATGGTGCCTGAGGTGTAGTGTTTTCAGCATTGTCTGTTTTATGACAGATTCAAAAATCTTGGTGATAGATAAAAAAGGAAATAAAGATTTTTTTGCACAAATTAGGATTTGGAATTCCCAGCTGTTAGAGATTCGTGACGTCAATTTATCAGTGCCGGTTTGCAGGAGTGGAGGAGTGGAACTGACATTGTTGCTCAGCCAGGAGTCAGCAGGCCAAATGGTCTCAACACGTGCTGTAACAATTCCATACATATACAATATATTGTTCCATTTGTGATTCTTCCAACAAACCTTTTACATTATTATGCTAAACCATCAGAAAGTAGCCAAACACTGACACAGAATAAACAATGTATCTTTTGTATTAGATATTCTCACTGGCTAAATGCCTTTCTTTTAAATCTAGTTTAATTTAGTTTTATCAATTAAAAAAAGTCTGAAAATCAGCTGGACCTCTTCTCTGTTCGAAAGGATCAAGTATATATGATAAAATTTTCTGTTTCCTTAATCAAAACTGTAAGCTACAGAGCATTACTGAAATTGTAGAAGTCAGTGGGAGTCAGTGACTTTTTTCTAGAATGTGTTTCAAACTAATACTTGAAGTTCTTGGCTTTGTATGAACTACTTAAAATCTCTTCTTAAATATCCTCAGAACCTTGGTTTTGATGCAAAAGAACATGAAGGATTGTGACTTGATAAATCTGATCTAATTAAATCCAAATATGAAAAATGCACATTATTTTAAGCATTCTACTTGCTACATTTTTTTTTCTAAAATGTGGTGCCGAAAATGTCACATATTTCAATGACATGACACCGACACCCATTGTCATTATTGAAGGAGATAGCTGTCAGAACAAAAATAATGAAGATAGACTTTGCTCGTTTTCTGTTGAAGCTGTCATTTACTGTCTTTCCACTATGATACTTCCTGGAAGATAAAATGCAATGCAATTATGTAGCTGTGGAAGACTGTATGAACTGACCTTACAATACGTAAGAAGCTGAATCTAATTAGTACAAAATAAAGCAACCAGCAAAGTCACTCTGAACTATGTTCCCCAATCAACTTTTGAATTATTTTTACTAACTTCATGAAGTGGATAATATGGAAATCCAAGAGAGTTAATGGTAAGAACTGATAATACAGGGGTGAGAATGGCAGAGTAGAAAGCAGGGAAGTAATTATGGAAGGGTTATAGAGAGGAAAAAAAAGTTACATTTCCATGAGGCAGAAATGTCATGGACATATGAGTAACAATGGAATTGAAGGTTGTCATTTCAACCCACTGTGGCACTTCTGCCATTCTAATAATGCCTGATCTTTATTTATTCAGTTCTGCACCATTTCTTTTTAAACTTACTGAACAGAAAAGCTGTTGATTGCCGTTTTGAACATTTGAATTAGGGAGCTATTCACAGTATGCTTTGGAATGGAATTCCTGTTTACTCTGGATAAAAGAGACCTTTCGGATTTCACATTGAATCAATCTTGCTCTTAATTAAAAGATTTTCTAACCTTCTGTCAACCCTTTTATATTTTAAGCATCTTGACTGAAAATAGCATTTAATCTTTAAAGTCAAAGTATTACAACTCAGATTTATATAACCTGCCCTTATAATGTAACCCTTTGAGCCATGGATGTACAGTGGCATGCAATGGTCAAAATTTCTCTTACTATGAATAGCTAAGTGAGTAAAAGATGACCTGATTTCTAAAAGGCATAAAGTTAAAGATGACACATTTCTTTATTATTTTAAGCAGAATTACTTTTTTATTTCCACCTTTTACAAGTTTCAAAATAACAAAAAAGGAAAAGGGTCTAAAGCAAAAGTTTGGGCACCCTGCATGGTCTGTACTTAGTAACACCCCCTTTAGCAAGTATCACAGCTTGTAAACGCTTTCTGTAGCCAGCTAAGAGTCTTTCAATTCTTGTATGGGAGATTTTTGCCCATTCTTCCTTGCAAAAGGCTGCTAGTTGTGTGAGATTCTTGGGCCATCTTGCATGCACTACTCTTTTGAGGTGGATCCACAGATTTTTGATGATGTTTAGGTTGGGGGTCTGTGAGGGCCATGGCAAAACCTTCAGCTTGTGCCTCTTGAGGTAGTTCATTGTGGATTCTGAGGTGTGTTTAGGATCATTATCCTGTTGTAGAAGCCATCCTCTTTTCATCTTCAGCTGTTTTACAGACGGTGTGATGTTTGTTTCCAGAATTTGCTGGTATTTAATTGAATTCATTCTTCCCTCTACCAGTGAAATGTTCTCCGTGCCACTGGCTGCAACACAAGCCCCAAGCATGATTGATCCACCCCCCCCCCTGCTTAACAGTTGGAGAGGTGGTCTTTTCATGAATTTCTGTACCCTTTTTTCTCCAAACATACCTTTCCTCATTGCAGCCAGAAAGTTCTATTTTAACTTCATCAGTCCACAGGACTTGTTTCCAAAATGCATCAGGCTTGTTTAGATGTTCCTTTGCAAACTTCTGACGCTGAATTTTGTGGTGAGGATGCAGGAAAGGTTTTCTTCTGATGACTCTTCCATGAAGGTCATATTTCTGCAGGTGTCGCTGCACAGTAGAACAGTGCACCACTACTCCAGAGTCTGCTAAATCTTCCTGAAGGTCTTTTGCAGTCAAACGGGGGTTTTGATTTGCCTTTCTAGCAATCCTACGAGCAGTTCTCTCGGAAAGTTTTCTTGGTCTTCCAGACCTCAACTTGACCTCCACCGTTCCTGTTAACTGCCATTTCTTAATTACATTACAAACTGAGGAAACAGCTACCTGAAAACGCTTTGCTGTCTTCTTATAGCCTTCTCTTTCTTTGTGGGCATCACTTAATATAATTTTCAGAATGCCAGGCAGCTGCTTACAGAAGCCCATGGCTACTGATTGTTGGGACAAGCATTGAGGAGTCAGGGTATTTATAAAGCTTTGAAATTTGTATCACCTGGTCTTTCCTAACAATGACGGTGAAAAAGCCATAACCCTAACAAGCTAATTAAAGTCTGAGACCTTGGTAAAAGTTAAGTGAGAACTCAAATCTCTTGGGGTTCCCAAACTTTTGCATGGTGCTCCTTTCCTTTTTTTTTATTCTAAAATTGTACAAAACAAAAATAATATACTAATCTTGCTTTAAGTGTTGAAAAGAATGTTTCATCTTTAACTTTATGACTTTTGGAGATCAGTTCATCTTCTACTCACTTAACTATTCACAGTAACAGAAATTTTGACCAGGGGTGCCCAAATTTTTGCATGCCACGGTATCTTGAATCTGTACTATGCCCTGGAAGGCCAACATATTTATACAGATATCTGATACCAGATTTTTCACTAGATGGAGTCTCACCAACATTCTGCATGGAGGGTTCACTCTTTATACATCGCTGATTTATGTGAATGAACATCGAAATTCAATTGCTCCTCTAAAAAATTTCTAGTTTTTTAATACCACTGAAAGGAAGATAAGGCGAGAATCTGAATATGCCAGCATGGAATACACTGCCAGCAACAGGTGTAGATGTGGATACAAAAGGGTCTTTTAAGAGACACTTAGATAGGTACATGGAGCTTAGAAAAATAGAGGGCTATGCGAAAGGGAAAAACTAGGCAGTTTCTCGAGTAGGTTACATGGTCAGCACAACATTGTGGGCCAAAGGGCCTGTAATGAACTGTAGGTCCCTATGTTATATGTTCAGAATGGTTAATCTGCAACAATGCCATCAGTGAAAGTAATAATCTATTACTTGGACTTTGCGGAAAGGTAAGGCATCCCACTAAGCCCAGTTTCTCCATTGGAGATCACTAAAATAAACTATCTAATTGGCTGCTTTTGTTCTATTTGATACTAATAAGTAACTTCATTTTTCAAGATGAACATCCAGCCTACCCAGTGCTCCTTTCATGCTAATTGTTTTTAGCCTTGATTGATCCATTCATGGGGTCATTCCAGATGTGAGTGATCAGACCATTATACGTGTAACATCTGTGCCCCCAATTTACCCCCGTACTCTGTAATGTTACTTAATGCTGTAATGGGTTTCTGTAGCTGGAATGTTTGGGTTATAACTGCCGATAAGGGGGGAACTGCTGAGCGGGAGTTCACGGCAGGGCTGTCAGTACCATTAACTGTGGTGTTAACTGTTCAGGCTAACAAAATGGCTTCTCTGTAATGGGTTTCTGTAGCTGGAATGTTTGGGTTATAACATTACAGAGAAGCCATTTTGTTAGCCTGAACAGGTAACACCAAAGTTAATGGTACTGAAAGCCCTACATTCTCCCCCCCCCCCCACCGAATTTAGACACGCCCTCATGCTGCTCAGATAATTTGCCAACCCTTCCTGCAAAATACAAAGCCCAACCCAAGTGCAGAAAGCAGTGACCTAACTCCCTAAAATAGTGGAGATCACACCCTGTTCCCTGGGAGCTCCATAGGCCAACCTACCTGAGGGGTGCCTACTTCTCTGAGACCTGCGCACTCCCTCTTCTAACTCCTCCACCTCGGACACTACAGGAGACTCATGGAACTACATGGCGAACCCTCCCGCGAACGGTCACCCAAACCCCTCTCCACCTCGAAACCCTCTATCTCTTGCTTGGTCCCCACATCCTCCTCTCCAACTCCTTGTGGTACCCCCGACAGCCCATCGCTAGCCTCCCTTACCCCGTCTAGCCCTGTGAGAAAAGGGCCAGGAGCCTCCCCCTCCATCACGGGGGTGTCAGCGAATGGCAGCATGCACCAATCATCCAAGTCATCGTCCTCCGAGTCAGTATCCCTCACAGGGGCTGGACCTAGGCTCATCTCTCCCGGTGTGGGCTCTTCCTCTACCCTGCGCGGACGCAAAATCCTGGTACTAGGTGCAGCCGGCACCTCGGGCTCCCGCTGTACTTGTACATCTCGCCCCAGAGGTGATTCCGATGGAGAATCTTGACGGGCCCCTTCCTATCCTCGGGCTGCACTTGGAAAACCAGTAAGTTAGGCAACGGACTCTCCACCACATAGGGCGTGCCCAACCAGCGATCAGCCAGCTTGTGCTTCCCAAGTAATCCCAAATTCCTTATGAGGACTCGGTCTCCCGGCAGGAGGTGGGAGAATTTCACTTTCTGGTCGTACCTCTTCTTATTTCCCCGATTCTGCTTGGCAGCCGCCTCCCCAGCCAACTCATAAGCCCTTTGCAGCCCTTTCTTCATATCAGACACATACTTCAGGTAAAGTAAGGCTTCACCCACGGCCATCCCGAAACAGTCATTGGGCAACCCACCCAAACATCAGGGTGAGTACCCAGTAGCAGCATTGGGTGTACAGTTGTAACAGTGAACCAGATGTCCAATATGTTGACTCCATCGACTCTTTTTGCTAATCTCCAGAGTCCCAAGCAAGTATAGCAAGGTCCGATTAAACCTCTCCGGCTGGGGATCGCCCTGCGGATGATAGGGAATAGTCTTTGATTTCTCAATTTCCAGCATATCCAGTAACTCATAGATGAGCTTACTCTCAAAGTCCCATCCCTGTTTACTGTGTATCCACCGGGGAAGGCCATAATGCATAAAATATTTCTCCCATAGTACTTTTGCCACTGTAATCACCCTCTGATCCCTGGTGGGGAACGCTTGAGCATACTTGCTGCAATGGTCCGTGATGACTAGGACATTCGCCGTGTTGCTGGTATCGGGTTCTATGGCCCAGAAATCCATATTCACCGGATCCAAAGGCCCCACACTCTGCAAATCCGACAAGTGGACAGCCTGCACAGGTAGCGTCTTCTGGCGTATGCAACCTCCGACCTCACTCGGGGCCAATAAAACCGGTCCTTGAGCAACCCATAGGTCTTCTCCACCCCCAAGTGCCCAGAGTCATCGTGCAGTGACTGCATCACAACCCTCCGGTACCTCTCAGGCAGGACCAGCTGCCAATGCCAAGGTCGGTCCAAGGGTGACGTTACCTGGTATAATGTTTGGTTCTTCAACCTCAACCGAGGCCATTCTCTCAGTACCAGACACTGAGCCGTGTTGTGTCTTCTTCACCTGGGCCACATCCCCTTTCTCAACTGCGTCCCAAATAGTGCCAATGTCAGGGTCATCTAGCTGAGCAGCTGCCACTTCCCCAGGACTCAACTCTGGCAGCTGTGTGGCCTTCAGAGCAGTCAGGTCACAGTAAACTAGGGGTGGGGCATCATCGGACACCCCCAGTGGGTCCACTGCACGACCTGGCCTCTCCTTTTCCTCGGCCTGCATGGTGATAGCAAACTGACACATGGCCTTCACCCCGGATGCAGGAACACTCTCCCATTACTCATCCCTCTTCAGGTCCTCATTCCTCTGTCGGGACAGAGCATCCGCATCGACATTCCGGCTCCCGAACCGGTACTATAGGCTAAAATCATACATGGACAGGACGGCCAACCACTGATGACCAGCGGCATCCAATTTCGCCAAGGTCAGGATGTAGGTAAGCGGGTTGTTGTCCATCCTTACCTCAAACTTGGCCCCGTAGAGATAGTTACTCAGCTTATCCACCACCACCCATTTCAACGCCAGAAACTCCAACTTGTGGGTGGGATAGTTCCCCTCGGAGGGTGACAAACTCTGGCTGACAAATGCTTCCGGCCTCAGCCCTGTGCCCTGATCCTGATTAAAGATGGCCCCTAACCCCTCCTGGCTAGCATCAATATGTAGCACATAGGGCAATCGGGGGTCCGCAAAAGCCAGCACCATTGCCTGAGTCAGCATCTCCTTCAGAGACTGAAAAGCCGCTTCACATTGGTCATCCTCTCCTGTCTTTCCCTTTCTGTCCTAGATGAGAAAGGCCACTCAGAAGCTGGTTTTAGGGTTGGCTCACCTTGGCATAGCCCTTCAGGTATCTCCGGTAGTATCCACAGAGCCCCAAGAACGAGCGCAGAGCGCTCACAGTCTGTGGCTTTGAACAGGTGGTCACCGCTTCGATCTTAGTTGGGTCTGTAGCTACTCCGTTCTGCGAGATTATACGTCCAACATAGCTAACAGACGTCTGACAAAACTGGCACTTGTTCAGGGAAAGTTTTAACCCTTCATCCGCCAGCCGGTTGAGCACTTTCATTCGCCTCGCTTCCTGTTCTTCTAAGGTGGATCCAAATACTATCAGGTCGTCCAAATAGACCAGCACTTCACGTAGGTTCATATCCCCCACGGTCTTCTCCATGACTCTCTGGAAGGTGGCAGGGGCCCTCGATATGCCCTGGGGCATCCTTTCGAACTGGTAAAATCCCAGAGGGCATACAAAGGCCGTCTTCTCTTTATCCGCCTCACTCATTGGGATCTGGTAATATCCACTCCTCAAACCCAACATGCTGAACCACTTCACCCCACTCAGACAGGCCAGTGCGTCTTCGACCCTGGGGACTGTATACTGGTCAGGGACGGTGCACCTATTCAGGGTCCAACTCACATACGAATCTTCCCGTTTTTCTTCCTGGCCGTGACTATTGGGGATGCATAAAGGCAGCGGGACTCCGTAATAATCCCAGCTTCCTTCAACTTACACAATGTTGCCGCACATCCTTCATGTCTGCAGGGGCCAGTCACCGCGACCTTTCTCGAAACGGGGTGTCCTCAGTCACCTGGATGGTGTGGCGAGTGCGCCTGGAACAGCCCATGTCAAACTCGTCCAGGGAAAAAACATCTTTCAGCGTCAACATCTTCTCCACATCCTCCGCTTCCAACTCTCCGGCACAGGTGAGGCCCCAAAGTTAAATGCACCAGCATTCAACTTATCCCTGTTTTCCAATGGCCCTCCCCCAGGGAGCCTCACGGAGGCACTATGCATCACCGTCACCGGGAACAAATGTGCCAGGTGCATCCTTCGTTTAAAAGTGATGTCCCGTTGCGTGGTGGTCCTGACGATCACCACCATCTGGCATGCCTGTACCACCGAGATGTGCTGCAGCTCGGGACTCACCAGCACCCCAGCCTGGAATCTCGATTCCCCCTTGAGATCTTCCGGGGTGTCCACTAAAAAGGCTTAACCCTCAGGCACTCCAGAGTATCTGGGGATCCCCATCACTCTTGCTACTTCACCGGGCCGTACCACCCTGGGCTTCGACTGGACACACCATATAGTTCCTCTTTCCAATGCCGTGTCTCGCCCCGTGCAACAAAACACTTCCTTAAAGGCAGCTTGAAACAGTGGGTGCACCAGCAGGGTCTCCAGAAAGTCCTCACCCGCCTTCTCCTTGCAGGCCCCCAGGAGTCTCCACACAGTAGGGGTGTTGGTCCCCACCAGAATTGACTGGGTCCGGGCAAACCAGCACCAAGGCCTCATGAGCTTCAGACACTCCCACCACAGCCTCTAGGAACTCCAGCCTCAAGGATAAATAACCATCGTATGGGTAGTCACCAGCACTGATGCCCCAAATTTCTAAGGCACTAAAGGGCGTCAAGGGTAAATGCGACAAATACTGATCGTAGAATGACTGGTGCAGTAGCATGACCTGCAACCCAGTGTCGAGTATGGCTTTTGCATCTATTCCCTCTATCCAGAGAAACACGCTGGATCAGGGTCCCACCAATCCTTCTGGGATAGGGGCTCTCGGGGGTTCCGTGGCACATTGCTGGGAACGTGTTTTCCCAGAAACTCCAGCTGTTCCCTCACTGGGTCTCCTCTAAGTTTCCCGACCCCCCCTTCCTGCTGGGACACCCATGGAGTCTCCCTCCGAGGGGCTCCTGGCTAGACACATTCCCGCCTGAAGTGCCCCTCTTCCCCACGGTTATAACACACACCTCGTCTCACGGGACCTCGACCTCTGCGAAGTCCGTCCCTTCAGGGGGGGGCCCTCTCTGCCAGTCCCCTCACGTGGAGGGACCCCACCTGTCACGACCCCCCTCACTATCTCCCGATTGGAGCTAGTCCCATTTACTTCACTACAAGGGGCCACCACAGAGGACTGCACTGTACTGACGGAGCCCTCTTCCGACTCCAGTGCGTCCTCCTCCTCCCTCAGCTCTCTGACCAACTGAACAAAATATGCGGGGGGTGTTCACGATCTGCGGGACTGCTGGAGACTCATAGCAATCACATCAGGCCTCTGGGCGCCCCAGGCTACCTGGTCTATCCTTATCTGATTCACCTCCATCTCCGAAATGACACCCCACCCCCGTTCCCTCAAACAGTTTAGCCTTTGGTCTACGCAGAAAAGATACTCAAAAAGCTTTTCCCCTTTCTCCTGACACAGGCTCCGAAGCCCCTCTAAAAGCTCCACCATGACCCCCCCCCCCCCCCCCATCAGACCAAAAACCTCCTCCAACGCTTCTAGATACTCCTTCCAGGAAGCCAAGGGTTTGCTGCCTTTCACGCCTTTTACTACCTCAGCTGCCACCCCTCTCAAACTGTCAACTCTGCCACTTCTCTTCCTCAGAATACTGCCACTCACCAGCAGCCGAGAGACATGTTCTATCCAGGTCTTAAAATCATCCTCCCCTTCGGGCGTGGGAGGAAGTCCTCCCTGAGAAAATTCTTGACTTCTGATAAGGCTTTGCTCACCAGTGAGTTCATGGCTGATGCCAACTCTGAGCCTTCCTCCTTCTGTGGGAGAGGGGAACTAATTAGGTTTTCCAAATCTGACCACTCCCTTCCTTCATCCTTCAAAACCGATAGGACCCGCTCTCGAAAATCTCCGCCCCCAGCGCCTGGCAACAGCGGTGTCCCATCAGACCCGTCAACCCTTTCCTCTGTGACAGTGTTCACGCCCCATGGCCCCGCCTCACTGAGGTCACCGATACACAGCAGCAATCCCACTGCCGTGATGTCAGCACCAGTCTGTAATAACACAAAGCCTAAATCCCCCATTTTAGCAATCTTTCTGCCTACGATTTTGACCTTACCAATAGCTCTAACCATACTCAAACATCGAATCAACACTTCGTCCAAGATAGCATATCCACCCCACTTAATACACAGGCATGATTAACCGGAACTCCCTCAATCTAACACCAGAGTTCAATCTTATCCAAATCTATCTCCCCTCGTTTAAACCGGAGTGAATTACACCGTATCTGACAAATTCAAATCCCGGACAAGCCCCCACAAATGTAGCATCTGTGCCCCTAATTTACCCCGTTCACCTAGGGTGAACCGCCGTGACCCCACCAACAGTGTAATACTTTGGTGTAATGCCCCCCCAGTACACGCTCATCACACAAATATCAGACAATACACCAAAGACGAGTAAGTAATTGCAACTTTATAGTTATTTCTTAGTGATGGGTTAATAGAAACAGATAACCTAAAGGTGCCAAATCAGTAAGTTTATCAGTTTGTGCACATAATATTTTAATACATTGGAGCTCACGCCTCCGGTTCCATCCTCAACACCCTTCTGAGCCACCCTCCGAACCGCTGACTTCCACTATCCGCCACCCTGGAACCGCTGTCCACTCCTCACACGTCCGTCCTCCTCGTGAACTCCTGCTCAGCTTACACATACAGGATAGCATAACAATTCTCCATTGGTTAATTCCCCCCTTATCTGCAGTTATAACCCAAACATTCCAGCTACAGAAACCCATTACAGCATTAAGTAACATTACAGAGAAACCATTTCATTATAACAATACAGAGAAGCCATTTTGTTAGCCTGAACAGTTAACACCACAGTTAACGGTACTAAGAGCCCTACATACGTTGTTATGTGTGATGAGAAAACCATGGGAGATGGGGTCCAGAGTTGACCCCCCCCCCGTGAACAATGCTGCTAACGAGGGAGAGAGATAAAGAGGGGGAGAGTGACATGCTGCACATGCTGATAATGAGAGAGAAACAAGGATTTAAAATTATGGCTTCTTCGCTGATTGTTGACTTTACTTCCAAGGACTTTGCCACTTTGCCTGCTTGTGTGAATCCCTGCTGACACAGCAGAGTGATGCCAGGTGCCTGCTGAGACAGTAGGGAGTGGCCAGTTTGATGGACATGATCAGTTGATGGATGGTTGGTACCCCGGCTGGGGAGATAAAAGACGAGTCTGCTGAGACACTGGACACTGAAGGAGTGTTGTGCACCCACAGGAAGGTGGGGGCTTGGAGGATCGATTCGGGGAATCGGTCAGAGGCTCACAGTGTGTGAAGGCAGGCCGGTGGGGTCTTGTGTGTGTGTGTCCACCCTCGCCTGGGTGACAGGCTCACCACTGAAGAACGGTCTGGCCTGGAACAGAGGGGTCATAATCGATGACCACAACAGTACAACGGAACAAGAAGATAACGGAAGGTTTTCTCTCTCTCTCTCTCTCTCTCTCTCTCTCTCTCTCTCTCTCTCTCTCTCTCTCTCTCTCTCTCTCTCTCTCTCTCGCTCTCTCTCTCTCGCTCTCTCTCGCTCTCTCTCTCTCTCTCTCGCTCTCTCTCTCTCTCTCTCTCTCTCTCTCGCTCTCTCTCTCTCTCTCTCTCTCTCTCTCTCTCTCGCTCTCTCTCTCTCTCTCTCCCAACATCACAACAGCAACTACCTCGACCCAAACTGAACTGAACTCTGCATTATCTTAAGACTATTCATTTACCCCTAGACTACAATAGAGCTTGGTTTTGATTCTTATTCCTAAACTTCTGTATTTATCATTGCTGACCTGTTTTATATGTACATTGGCATTTTTTTGATACTGTATCACTTAGTTTACTAATAAGCACTTTTAGTTACAGTACCACCAGACTCCAACGTATCATTCCAGTTCTGCTGGTTTGGTAACCCGGTCACGGGGTACATGACAACGTATTGATCAAAACATTCTCTAATTTGTACTTTGTTCTTTTGGCGATGTTTTCTTGCTTTTTTTTCAATATTCTTTCAGTAATTTTTCTTGTTTCCCACTCTGCATAAATTGGACAAATTGAGCATTGTATCTGTTGAAACCCTAATAAATATAATTTCATTCTTGGCTATTTTATATGTTATTCTAGGATTATGTTTAGTTCAAGTTCACATTCAATTATCATTCAACAATACATGTGAATACAGCCAAGCAAACATTGTATCTTTGGGGCCAGGTGCAAAACACAATACCAACAGTCGCACACAGCACATATAGTTATGAAAGCAGAAAAACGTGCAGTCACAAAGGAGAAAAAAAGTATATATTTATGTGTGTGTGTGTGTGCATCCCTAGTCCGCAGTCCTGCTGTCCTTGTCAGGCACTGGGTCAGCCGCAGATGAATGCAATCCAGCTTGTCCAGTACCAAGCAAACACTAGAGGGCAGCAAATGAGCAGCAGTGGATGTCATTTACTTGGATTTTCAGAAGGTATTTGATAAGGTGCCACACATGATGCTGCTTAACAAGGTAAGATCCCGTGGCATTATAGAAAAGATACTTGCACGGATAGAAAAATGGCTGACAGGCAGGAGGTAGTGAGTGGGAATAAAGGGGGCCTTTTCTGGTTGACTGCCTGTGTCTAATGGTGTTCTTCAGAGGTCAGTATTGGGACCGCTTCTTTGTAACTTGTTTGTCAAAGATTTAAATAGTGGAATTAATGGCTTTGTGGCAATGTTTATGGATGATACAAAAATAGGTGGAGGGGTAGGTAATGCTGAGGAAGCAATGCGATTACATCGGGACTTAGACAAATTGGAAGAATGGGCAAAAAAGTGGCAGATGGAATACAGTGTTGGGAAATGTATGATAATACATTTTGGTAAAAGAAACAAAAGTGCAAACTATTATTTAAATGGAGAGAAAATTCAAACATCAGAGGTGCAAATGGACATAGGATTCCTAAAGCAATACTCTCAGAAGATTAATTTATAGCTAGTGTAGTAGTATAGTTGACTCTGTAGTAAAGAAGGCAAATACAATGTTGGCATTTATTTCAGGGGGAATGGAATATAAAAATAAGGAGATAATGCTGAAGCTTTATAAGACACTAGTCAGGCCGCTCTTGGAGTATTGTCAATAGTTTTGGGCCCCAGAAAGGATGTATTGTCATTGGAGAGAACCCAAAGGAGGTCCACAACGATGATTCCAAGAATTAAGGCATTAACATTTGAGGAGCATTGGCAGAATTGGGCCTGTACTCACCGGAATTTAGAAGAATGCATGGGGTATCTCATTGAAAACTACTGAATGTTGGAAGGACTTGGAAAGGTAAATATAGATAGGATGTTTCCTCTGGTAGGGCTATCCATGACAGGAGGGCACAGCCCCAAAATTGAGGGCAACTTTTTATATCAGAGGTAAGGAGGGTTTTCTTAGCCAGAGAATGGTGAATCTGTGGAATGTTCTGCCATAGGATATGGTGGAGGCCAAGTCCATGGGTATATTTAAAGCGGCAGTTGATTGGTCTGGGCATCAAAGGATATGGCAAGAAGGCGGGTGTATAGGGTTGAGTGAGATCCAGGATTAGCTATGACAGAATGGCAGAGTAGACTCAAAAAGCTGAATGGCCTAATTCTGCCCGCATGTCTTATGGATTGTTAAAAACTATTAAGTATCCAGCTGAAAGACAAGGTTCTTGAATTTACGTTTTTCTTGAGTTTTAGTGGGGCTATTTCAGGGGCCAGTACCAGAATGGAGCAGAACAAAAAGTTAAAGTAACTGAAGATCAAAAACCTGGAGTCACACTTGAGGGGTAGAAAGGAGGTGTTACTATAAACATGCACCCAATCTTTATTTGATGCCTCCAGTGTCGAGAAGTCTATATGAGTGAGGAGTGTTTTATACTAATTTCCAAGAAATTAAATCATTGTGTTTTATGCTGAGCAAATGTGTTTAGGCTGTAGTGGTGGAAAAGCTAGGTGCTGCAGCACCTATACCTACACAGGAAGATATCGAGAGGAAGACCAGAATGGTCTGGATGGAGTAGTCTCTTAGGAATACTGGAAAGTTTGAGCGGGCAAAGATGTCAGTGATGGCATCGTACTGACGGTGACAGAATGGTGTGGATTATCTCTTAAATGTGTAATTCAAATAAGGAAAGTTCCATCTCGGTTGTTGAAGGCGAAGAGTGGTTGTAGACAGATCATATTCTGCATGGAGGTGTGCCTCAGGGATCTGTTCCAGGACCCCTACTGTTCGTGATTTGTATAAATGACCTGGATGAGGAAGTGAAGGGATGAGTTAGTAAATTTGCTAAAATTGGGGGTGTTGTGGATAGCATGGTGGGCTGTGAGAGGTTACAGTGGGACACTGATAGGGTGCAAAGCTAGGCTGAGAAGTGGCAGATGGCGTTCAACCCAGAAGTGTGAGGTGGTTCATTTTGGTAGGTCAAATATGATGGTAGAATATAGTATTAATGGTAAGCCTCTTGGCAGTGTGGAGGATCAGAGGGATCTTGGGGTCCGAGTCCATAGGACACTCAAAGCAGCTGCGCAGGTTGACTGTGTGGTTAAGAAGGCATACGGTGCATTGGCCTCCACCAATCGTGGGATTGAGTTTAGGAACTGAGAGGTAATGTTGCAGCTATATACGACCCTGTTCAGACCCCACTTGGAGTACTGTGCTTAGTTCTGGTCACCTCACTACAGGAGAGATATGGAAACCATAGAAAGGGTGCAGAGGAGATTTACAAGGATGCTGCCTGGATTGGGGAGAATGCCTTATGAGAATAGGTTGAGTGAACTCAGCCACAGTAAACTTGGAGCGACAGAGGATGAGAGATGACCTGATAGATGTGTCTAAGATGATGAGAGGCATTGATTGTGTGGATAGTCAGAGGCTTTTTCCCAGTGCTGAACTGGCTAGCACAAGAGGACACAGTTTTAAGGTGCTTGGAAGTAAGTACAGAGGAGATGTAAGTTTTTCACACAGAGAGTGGTGAGTGTGTGGAATGAGCTGCCAGAGAACGTATGAGATGCAACTGTAGATGTTAGGGAGTTGGAGAAAGAAGAAAAAACCAGCTCTGTAAGGTAAGAGCTGCCTGAAACTGCATTTTCCAGGTTAATCCAAAAATGAATCTTAGGAAGGAAATATACAGCAGTTTGTTCGCACCTGAAGAAGAAAGGGTTATTATTTCAAATGCAAAGCTATCTGCCTGTGCAGCTGTTGAAGATAAAAGCAATATAAACTGCACAACTGCTACATTTTGATAGCTTACTTGTCAATGACCTGCTCAAACTCGTTGTAAACAAAATAGCATTCCAGCCATTACAGGAAATAGAGACCACCAGATTTGATGGTTTTGACATTCTGACAGCAGCATGAGTAATATTTTCACAGCACCAGGCTGGAGTGGCACTCTTCAAATACCACTTGAGGAGACAGTTTTCTAACATAACTGCAGCTGAGTTAGTCCCACATTGAACTAAACTACCAGTTTGGTGATTGAGAAAATGTTAGTGGTAAGTCTGATTAAAATCATGGCGCAGAGTTATATGACAGCTCCTTCTAAAACGGGCCGCAAACGAAGGAACAAGAAAGTACAAGTCTGAGCAGGAGTTCAGACTAACATCTTGTGCTGCTACTCAAACAGTAATTATGGGAACAGACACATCTGAAATTAGAGTGGGCTGCTTTTTGCAACCAATTATATCTGAAAACTCTTTATCTTAAATGGAATTAGACAAATCAGTGCACTTTGTTCTCGAAAAATGTTATTTCATCTTCCTTGAGGAAAATAAATTATTTTAAGTAATGTCAATGGCATTATTTATTAATGGAGCAAATGGAAACGTGGATTACAAATACCAGCTTTGGCTGTGTATCGGTTTCTGAACATTATTTGATTGGACAAATTGCAATTCACTTGAGTCCTAATATCTTCCCAATTTCTGTTGCCACCTTTTGCTTGGACAATGGAATGAATGTCTTTATAAGATTATTTAAAAAAGTGACAGGCTTACTAGAATGATGTATTGGAGATCATGGTTCTATGATTTAGGACATAAATATTTAAGCAAGGATAATGCTAAATCCATATAAACATTAGTAATATAGGAAAATCCACAGTCACTATATTATTTTAGTTTCTGCTTTAGTGAGAATCACTTTCACCAATGGCAAATGAGAATGACTGGCTGGATGTTTGAGAGGCTTCGGTTATGAGGAGAATCTGTAAAAAATATACTGTTCTCCTTGTCTCAAGAAAAGCAGATCTAATTAATTTATTTTTAAAAAGGAATCACATGGGACCAAGGTTGTGCAGGTCAATTTGGTAAAACGAAGGGTTTGACAGTAGGAGATAGAGGATTGTGGTGGAGAGTTTTTCAGATTGAAGGCCAGTGACTAGTCCTGTGCTGTAGGGATTGGTGCAGGGTCTGCTGTTCTTTGTCCTTTATATTAATGATTTGAATGACAATGTAGGTGGCAAGGTTAGCAAGTTTGCAGATGACACTAAATTGGTGGTGTAGTGGACAATGAAGAAGGTTATGTTAGATTACCGCAAAAATTTTATCAACTTAGCCAGTGAGCCGAGAAATGGCAGATGGAGAGTCAGTACATTTGGATATGGCCCAAGTGTGGAGAGAGAGACACTGAAGTGGGTCAGTCATTCACAGACTTTAATGCGAACCATATTTTAAGGGAAAAGAACACAATAAACTTTAGGCCAAACAGAAAACTAGATGTCAGCATCACAGCTAAAAAGAATATCTAAAACAAATACAGTCCGCCCTCCTTATCCACGAGGGATAGGTTCCAGGACCTCTCACGGATACCAAAAAATGCGGATGTTCAAGTCCCTTATGTAACCTGTTATAGTGTGGTGGACTTTAGGACCCAGTGGAACCCCTAACCTTATTTAACCTGTCTCAGAGCGGTAATCTTTAGGACCCGGCGGAGCTCTGAATCCGCAGTGTTTCTGTTCACGAAAATAAGCACGATCGAAAATAAAGTGGAAATAATAAAGCAATCGAAAAGATGTGAAACACCATCAGTCACTGGAAAAGCATTAGGCTACAGTCAGTCAACTATTGGAACAATTTTAAAGGATAAAGTGAGAAAGGCCCTGCCCCGATGAAAACTACAATTATTACTAGGCAACGCAGTGGTTTAATTATTGAAATACATACGTTTCTTAAGTGTTTTAGGATGTAGCTGTTCCGACTTACTTAGTAAGAGAACTTCTGATTTTTTTCGATCCTAATCCACAATAACCTAAGCACATCCTCCCGTATACTTTAAATCATCTCTAGATTACTTATAATACCTAATACAATGTAAATGCTATGTAAATAGTTGTTATACTGCATTGTTTACGGAATAATGACAAGAAGAAAACTCTGTACATGCTTGAACAACGAGTGCCGGAAGAGCACTTACGGGTTTTCTCGATTCGGAGTTGGTTGAATTCGTGCATGCAGAACTCGCGGATAAGGAAGGCTGACTGTACCGCTAGTCTTCAGCATCAGTCAACTCGATAGTCAGTGCTATGCTCAAGTCTCAATAAGTGCTACAATGAAAAGGATGGGAGATAAATACACCATAATGTAACAGTAATTAGCTGATGTGTGTATATTTACGAGGTAATTGCTGAATCTGCTGCATAACTTGCCTGCAGGGGCACGTAGACTCTGCAGAGTCCATGGTTGTGACAGGGAACCCCTCCCTAGGTGCAGCTCCTACTGTGCCTCCTGAAAGTCCTGGATAAATTACTTGTCCAAGATGTCCTTTACTATTATCCAAAAATGTTCTTTAGGACCATAATCTTCCCAATCTACAAGGTACTGGACATTACCATATACCAAGCAAGATGCCAGGAGGCAACAGACAGGATAGACAAGCGGAGAGTAGGAGGGGGAGGTGGGGTGACTGGGGCTAGTGGAGAGATAGTGACTGGCTTGAGCTGAGAAGCATGGAACACTGGGTAGATCTTCATTGATGGCGGTAGGCGCAGTCTATACAAGACCTTGTTGACAGCCTTTTCAAATGGTCCCACATAACGTGGAGCCAATTTTGGGCTCTCAGCTTTCAGGGGAAGATCCCTTGATGCCATCTGTACCTCTTCTCCTGGCTTAAAAGGCTTCACCTGTTGGCGGAGCAGATCAGCCTGACAAGCATGTTGTTTCTGGGTGCGCAGCAGAGAACCCTGGCTCATCTGCGGGTGCACTTGAAGTGTTGGATCAGCTGATTACGGAGGAGCAGTGGCTGAAATCCTTTCTGGCTTTCAAAGGGGGACATACCAGTGGAAGGTGAATGGAGGTTATTGTGGGCGATCATTGCCTAAACCATTGGGAACTCCAGGACGTGGGGTTAGAAGAAGCAAGGCAGTGCAAGGTTATCTCCAACTTTTGATTCAATCTCTCAATCTGCCCATTGGATTGGAGGTGGAAACCAGATGAGGCTGGCCGTGGCTGCTACGAGACAGCAGAAAGCCTTCCAAATTCAGGAAGCAAGCTGTGGCCCACAATAGACAGTACGTCTTGAGGGAAGCCATGGAGCCTGAACTCTTGTCTAACCAGGAGTGGCAGTTTCATGAGCCAATGGGAGTTTAGGGAGGGCAATGAAGTGGACGCCTTTGGAGAATCGATCCACAACGACTAAGTGGCAGTATTTCCGGTAGATGGGGGCAGACCAGTGATGAAATCCACTAAGAGGTGAGACCAGGGAGGTGGGGCACAGGCAGTGCAAAGAGCAGACCCGCAGGATGCCGATATGACATCTTGTTTTGAGCACAGGTGGGACAGACAGATACAAAATCATGGACATGCTGGGACATAGATGTCCACCAAAATTGTCTCTTAATAAACTCCTGTGTCTGTTGAATTCCCAAATAGGAGGAGTGACTCCACTCCAACCCCATTTGGAGCACACCGTGGCAGGGACAAACAGCTGGTTGGGAGGTCCCCCACCCAGGCTTGGATCTGACTGTTGGATGGCTCTCATCTTCACCTCTATTCCCTAAATTACTGCAGCAGCAATGCACTATTGCGGAAGGATGGGCTGTGGATTGGTATTGTCCTCGGACACATTCAACAGCTGGGATAGAGCATTGGCCTTGGTAACCTTGCTGCTGAGATGATAAGTGAGGATGAAATTAAACTGGAAGAAGAGAGGCCACAGGGCTTGACGGGAGTTGTTCCTTTGTGTCCTGAATGTAAGAGAGGTTCTTGTGATCTGCCCAATCCAAGAAAGAGTGCTTTCCCAGGCAAAGTCGCCATTCCTCTAGGGTGTCCTTGGCAGCCAGAAGTTTCTGGTTCCCAATATCATAATTTCTCTTGGCTGGACTCGAGCAACGGTAAAGAAGGGGACCAGGGTGCAGCCAGCTATCCGCAGAAGAGCGCCGAGAGAGGACGGTTCCAATGCCAACATCGGATGCATCTACTTCAACAATGAATGGCCGTGGTAGGTCTGTGTGGCCATGGGGGCAGTGATGAAATATCGCTTTAACTTTGAAAATGCTTTGTCAGCATCATCTGTCCAGTGGAATCCTGCAGAGTTCCTACTAGTGAGTGCATTTATGAGAGCTGAAATTCCAGATGAGGCGCTGATAAAAGTTCACAAACTACATGAAGTGTCATATCTGTTTGACTATAGATGGCTTGGGTCATTCTGTAGCTACCTGGACTTTCGCAGGGTCAATTTGAATACTTGATGGGTTAAGTATATAGCCCAAAAATAACACCTAGTCTTAATGGAACTCTCATTTCTTAGGCTTGGCATACAGGTTATTTTTGAAGAGCCATCTGAGAACTTGCAGGCATGCTGGATGTGTTGCTGGTGAGAGTGGGAATAGATAAGGATGTGATTTAAATATACAAAAACGAACTGGTTCAACATGTCCCTCAGCATATTGTTAACCAAGGCCTGGAAAACAGCAGGGGTTTTGGCAAGACCAAAGGGCTTCACAGTGCACTCATAGTGGCCATTAGAGGCTTTGAAAGCTGTCTTCCACTCATCCCCTTCTCTCACACAAACCAGGTTGTAAGCATTGTGCAGATCACTTTTGGAAAATATGCTTGCTCCCTGGAGATATTTGAATCCAGAAGCCAGCAGGAGAAGAGGGTAGCGGTTCTTCGCAGTGATATTGTTACGGGGGCGATAATCAATGAAGGGATGGAGCTTCCCATCTTTCTCGTTCCCAAAAAAAAGAAGCACGCTCCTGACAGCAAGGCTAACCCATCGCCAATGGCTCGTTTATGTATTCTTCCGCAGCCACCGTTTCAGGACGAGGGAGGGAAAAGAGCAGGCCCTGGGGAGGAGTAGTGTCAGTTAAGAGGTCTATGGTGCAGTTGTATGGCCAATGCAGAGGCAGGGAGGTGGCCTTCCTTTTACTGAAGACCTCAAGGACATCAGCATATTCAGCCAGACAGCTCCATATCCTTAGCTGACACAGGAGGGGATACTTGAGCTGGACCCAGATAGGTAGACAGGCATACCAGTCCCCACTCTTGGAGTGCTTTAAGACACTGATCGACTAGTGGGTTATGCCAGAGTATCTGCCCAGTGCTGGAATAGTCGGTTCTTGTACGGATGCAGGAGTCTGTCATGTTCAGTTCTAGACCAGGTGCAGGAGTGGGAGCCGCAGTGGCAGAGGTTGTCAGGTCAGCGGAAAAGGAGGATCCGTGAGGTGCTGGGACTAGGACTGAGGCGGCCAGAGGTTGCTGAAATGTGTTGGCAAGAACGCTAATTGTGTCAGCTGGTGCTGGCTGTCCGCAGTAAGCTTATGGGCGGCAGTCATGACGGCAGTCTTGAGAGCAGAAATCGCAGGCACCTGGCTCCGATTGTCCACGACGAGCTGCTGAACAGTTGCTGCAAGGGATGATGCCTGTTGCTGTAGATGAGGCTGAGCCTGTGGGCATGAGATTATCTGCCTCATTGCTTCAGTAACTTCACCCAGAACAGATTCAATTGCCTGTAGCTTGTCCCCTACCAGACTAATGAATCTCAGGGCCAAGGTCAGATGCTCTCTCTCTGCCTGGTCCATCTTTGTGTGGTCGAGACTCTCTGTCAGTACGTACGGATATGACAAGTGCAAAGAAAGACACTAAAGTGGGTCAATTGTTCATAGATTTTAATGCAAACCATATTTTAAGGGAAAAGAAAACAATAAATGCTAGGCCAAACAGGGCCATTAACTAAAACTCTGAAGTGGAAAACAGCGCCTGAGAAGAATATCACTTTCTCCAGCAAGGCCAAATGCAAGCAGGTAGCATAACGTTGCTGTGCTTGACAACAAAAAGAAGGGAGTTAATTACACCATAACAAAATAGTAATTAGCTGATACGTGCATATTCATGAGCGCAATTGCAGAATCTACTGTGCAACCTACCTGCAGGGGCGCATAGACCCTGCAGTGTCTGTGGTTGTGACATGGAGTTTAATTTAGATTAAAGTGTTGCACTTCAGTAAGACAAACTAGGGTAGGACTGCTCACTACCTGATGATCTCTGCTCAAAGAGATTGAAGTCAAGTTTCCTGGAATAGTGTCAGTGATCTTCCACAAACATCAGTCAAATACAAACGGAGAAAATATCTTTTGTTCCAGACTGAAAGATTTTCTATGTTTATGCACCTTAGCCACTGTTGACAAGGCAGCTCTTTCCTGTCCTGAAATTGCACTCATGACATATTTTATTAAGGCCATTTTTTGGAAGCACAGATGCCTTATTTATTACTTTTGCTAAAGCACAAGAAGGAAACTTAATCCCTGAACCCTATGCCTCTTCCTGATGATTTTCTTGCTCTGTGTCGCCTCTTCTCACAGTCTTAGAAATTCCTCTACTCCGTGTTTCAGACCTCTGTGGTAGCCACAGTGTATACAGCTGTTGTCTATTTGCTATGGGGACGGTTGATAAGTATCTACACATTCAGAACTAAACGACTGCTGCCTAGTAGCACTGACTGCAGTCATCATGAAGTGCTTTGAATGGCTGATAATGGCACGTGTCAGAAACTCCCTTCTTGCCACATTGGACGCTCACCAATATGCTTGCCGACAGAGCCGCTCGATGACAGATCCCATAGCCAGGCCTGAAAAAGGCCACGTGTCAAAATGCAGCTTCTGAGTTTCAGTTTAGTATTGAACACTATTGTCCCACGGACTTTGGTGAACAAACTCCTACTCCTGAATCGAAATTCACCTCTGTGCAACTGCCCATACCATTGCTGAAAAAAATAGTGAAGCATAGTCTATTTATCTGGACAAGTGATTTAAATTTTATAACAGGTGGTAATGAATATCAAACAGCTGGCACATGCATAGCTGGTCAAAATGACCACCATCTGTGCTGCAAAATTACCTTGTTCTAAAGACTTCTTTTATAAATGTTGAAGACTAACATTATACTATAGGACATGGTATTCTATAGTCATGATCTTTTTTTTCTGCACACCTGTAATCTCTCCTGCCCTGTATTAGTGAGGCTAATGTATGTATCTCTTGCTGTTGCAAGAGTTACTGTGGTTTGATTATAAAGATGTAACTTTGCTTCATTTCAGCTGAGGTGTTATGCAGCCACAGTTAGGGTTAAGGAGAATAAAAGTAGCAAAGTAATAGAGTACAGTTCATTGCACATAACTTTACAGTTATATCCATGTCAGCCTCTTACCAGAGCAATCCAAAACTAATTCAGTCGCCCTGTCCTTTCCCTAAACCTTAACCCTTTGTTTCCATTGAATATTTATCCAGCTTCTCCTTAATTAATTTAATGACTTCAGCCTGGAGTGATACATTGCAAACAGCAGTAACATTCTATGTGAAGATAAATCTTTTAATCAGTCTCACCACTCTGTTGGTAACAACTTAAATTGACGACTGTGCTGTTCACTTCCCTTCAGTCAAGAAATGAAAACAAAAAATATCAGGGATATTCAGCAGGTCAGGCAGCATCAATGAAGAGAAAAACTGAATTATTCTCAAGCATGTTTTATGATGTATAGAGATACAGGGCTGGAGGGAACAATGGGAATGTCTGGAAATCAAGTTTGTCCAGGTGGTAATGTGACAAAATAGGTTTTAGTATTATCCAGTTAATGATAACTGATCTTATCTGGAAAGAGTGTTCATAGAAGGAGATGAATGAAGGCAATTAGAAAAAAAATAAATTGTTGGAACTGTGAGATACAGATCAAAGCATTTCCTGGAAAACCAAAAAATAATGCTGGTAGGGCAACAGTAATTCAAATAACTACACACGACAACAGTGAAGCGCAGAAGAGAATCTGATCATTCAACACTTCAAACCTTGAAGTGGATGTGCTGTAGCAGCAGAAGACAATGAACATACACTCAGTGGCCATTTTATTAGGTACCTCTGTACTTTATAAAGTGGCGACTGAGTATGTTTTCATGGTCAAAATATGAGGTTTGGTAATAAAAAAGGCTCTTCCAATTGTATATTGAGAAAATGATTGTTCTTTCCCTTTTTATTCCAGTATCATAATGCAGATTCAGTCCATTAATAGTGAAGAATCATGTATATTCTACCAAAGTGATAAAGGAGAAATGAAAGAGGAGGATCAGACCAGTCAGTGTACATTATCATCCTTACAAAAGCCTTTGACTCCTTCAGACAAGATGGAGGATGCTTGTCAAATTTAGCAGCTCTAAGAAATTTGATACATTCTATGTCCACTCCAAGATGACCTTCAGGCAATGCTCGTAAATAACTGGTCCACCATGTAACAATTGCCATTGCAGGATGTGGTGAAGTAAGGTTGTGTCATCACACAGACTGTCCTCTCAATCTTTTTTATTCCTGTTCCATACTTCACTTTTAGCAAGTTACCCACAATTAGAGGTAAGGTTTATGTACAGGAGAAGAAACTGTTCAGTTTTCTGTCTCCACTCTGTTACCAAGTTTACCTCAACCTCAGTCATCAAGATACTATGTAGAGATTATATTTGCATATGTGCATGTTTGGAGGATGAGCTCCATTGCTGTCAGGATAGGCATGAAGTTAAACTCTTAGTTTTATGGTGTTAGTGAATTCGGATTGTTGTGTTCCCTGTGCTCAAGTATGAATCAGAAACACATATTAAGAGTTTGCCTAACCTTGATTCCTTTGATGACTCTACTTTTTTCTTTAATATATCATCTACTTTCCTTTTTCTTCTTCACTTAAAACATTAACCTGAATAATTACATACAGCGGGATCTCTTTAAATTCTCTGTCAGTCATTTGGCCATAAGATCTTAAGACATAGGAGCAGAATTAAGCCATTTGGCCCATCGAGTCTGCTCTGGCAATTCAATCATGGCTGATCCTTTTTTTTCCCCTCCTCATCCCCACTCCCCAGTCTTCTCCATAAGACATAGGAGCAGAAATAGGCCATCTGGCTGATCAAGTCTGCTCTGCCATTCAATCATGGCTGATGCTTTTTTCCTATCTCCTCCTCAACCCCAGTTTCTGGCCTTCTCCCTGTAATCTTTGATGCCGTGGCCAATCAAGAACCTATCAATCTTTGCCTTAAATAGACCCAGTGAACTGGCCTCTACAGCTGTCTGTAGTAACAAATTCTACAAATTCACCACCCTTCTGACTGATGAAATTTCTCCACATCTCTGTTTTAAATGGACACCCTCCTATCTGTGCCCTCTTGTCCTAGACTGCCCCACTATGGAAAACATCCTTTCCACGTCTACCACATCTAGGCCTTTCAACATTTGAGATCCCACCCCCATCCTTCTGAATTCTAGTGAGACAGGACCATAGCCATCAAACATTCCTCATATGTTAACCTTTTCATTCCCTGAATCACCCTTGTGAACTTCCTGTGAACCCTCTGCAATGCTAGCACATCTTTTCTTAGATAAGGAGCCCAAAACTGTTCACAGTACTCAAGGTGAGGCCTCACCAGTGCCTTATAAAGCCTCAGCATCACATCCCTGCTCTTATATTCTGGACCTCTTGAAATAAATGCTAACGTTGCATTTGCCTTCCCCACCACTGACTCAAGCTGCAAGTTAACCTTTAAGAGGTTCTGCACAAGGACTCCCAAGTCCCTTTGCATCTTAGATTCTTGGATGTTTTTTCCCTTTTAGAAAATAGTCTGCACTTTTATTTTTCCTCCCAAAGTGCATGACCATGCTTTTTCCAACATTGTATTTCATTTACCATTCTCCTAATCTGTCTAAGTCCTTCTGCAGCCTACCTCCTCAACACTACCTGCCCCTCTACTAATCTTCATATCATCTGCAAACTTGGCAACAAAATCATCTATTCCATCATCTAAATAATTCATGTACAGTACAGCATAAAAAGATCATTACTAATGCCTCCACAATCTCTACTGCTACCTCTTTTAGAACCCTAGGGTGTAGTTCATTTGGTCCAGATGATTTATATAGTTTTACGTCTTTCAGCTTCTTTAGCACCTTCTCTCTTGTAATAGTGACTGCACTCACTTCTCTTCTCTCACACCCTTTAACATCTGGCACAGTGCTAGCATGCGCCGAGCATGCAATATAGCAGCCTCCGCAGATTGTTGTCTAGTTGTGAATTGTATTTCAAAATTCAAAGTAAATTTATTGTCAAAGTACATATATGTCACTGTATACAACCATGAGATTCATTTTCTTGTGGGCATACTCAATAAATCCATAGTAGAATAATAACCATAATAGAATCAATGAAAGACTAGACTATCTTGAGTGTTCAACCAGTGTGTAAAGGACAACAAACTGTGCAAATACAAAAAGAAAGAATTAATAATAATAATAAATAAATAAACAATAAATAACAAGAACATGAGACAAAGAGTCCTTGAAAGTGAATCCATAGGTTGTGGGAACATTTCAATGATGGGACAAGTGAAGTTGAATGAAGATATATTGACTTTGGTTCAAGAGCCTGATGGTTGAGGGGTAATAACTGTTCCTGAACCTGGTCAGGCGGTGTGAGTCCTGAGGCTCCTGTACTTTCTTCCCTTAAGACCTTCTGTCATACTTCAATGGACACAGCCACATTTGATGGTGACTGTGTGCCTATAGACTGGAAGAAATATTCGAACCCAGGGGTAAGTATAGTTTAGGTCTCCCTGGGTCCAAGATGCAAATACTGAAAATATGTTTTCTATTTCAAAATTTTCACTTTAACATTGTAATTACCAATGAGGTTGTTACAAGTTGAGTGCCTGAAATCACCTTGACTGATAAACCAGAATGATTGATTCTATAACCCATATTGAAATTGTGAAAAATTGACAGCTGAAAAATATATGCTTGATTCAAAACTTGGCTGAAATGCTGTTTAAAAAAAACAAAATTGCACAAAATTAATAAATTAATGATTTCAAAGAGGGAGAAATATGACCTTCTTAAAGGTGAAAATCTAGCATATTATGGAGTACCAGTATCACCCTTCTAGTGATAAATTTAAATGATCATAATGTCATTGATATCGTAGGAACATGTGTTGAGACAAATGCTGTAATGTAGAGTTTCTTGCAGTTTTAAAAAAAGAAGTTGCATTTAAAGAATTAGTAATTTTTATCCAATTATTGTAGGCTTACATTATAACTTGAACAAATAATAATGTATTCTGATGAAATTGGGTTACAATATTACAGGAACACTTATATTTCATGTAAAGATGGAATCTGAAAGAGAACATAGCAGACAAACGAGGCCTTTTTTGTGTGGCTAGTATCCCATTTTTCAGTATGAACTTGGCAGCAGTGAGACCAAAACAAGCATAGAATATTGTTAACTTATATTGCTTGTTATATTAAACCATACTTCAATTTAGAACGTTAATACTCCAGCAGGGCAATTAAGGATCGACAGTAAATGCTAGCCCTGCCTGCATGCCGAGAAACTAAAATAAAGTGAATAAATTTTTAATATCAAATGCATCATCTGAGTCTCCTCTGATACTAATAGGGCCCAAATGTTGTTTGTTGATGCCTTATTAATTGGTTGTGATGTCTGGAAATTCTTCACAAATCTTCACTGCTGATCCTCTTTCAGTAAAAATGTTCATCCTTACATCCATCCTGGCTGAAGAGAAAAAAGCAGAAAGTGGAATTATTATGTCATACTGCACAGAGACCACAGCAAAGGAGAGCTTGCTATTTTATAACAGAGTGTACAATCCTAGAATCAAATAGCCACTTTTCTTGGAGCAGAAAGCTACACTTTTTCAAGCAACACACACAAAATGCTGGTGGAACACAGCAGGTCAGGCAGCATCTATAGGGAGAAGCGCTGTCGATGTCTCGGCCCGAAACGTCGACAGTGCATCTTCCTACATGCTGCCTGACTTGCTGTGTTCCACCAGCATTTTGTGTGTGTTGCTTGAATTTCCAGCATCTGCAGATTTCCTCATGTTTGCCTTTTTCAAGCATATTGTCACCAATTAGCTTTACTTCTTCCAGTGTCTCCTGAAATGGTCTGAGCAGTACTATGGTTTGAATCAGTGCTTCATACATTAACATAGTGCCTACAAATGGATACAGTTAATGATTAACTACTAGCATAAGCCTAGCATAAAAAGATGAACCAATGTGGTTGATGGATGACCCAAAGTTCAAAGACAGTGAAGTTACAGTGCCTTGAAAGAGTATTCAGCCTCCACCCTCTGCTCACTTAAATGAGTTTTACAAACAGGGATTTTGATCAATTTAACTGAGGGTTTTTATTTGTGAATTACATGCTCGTTTTTCACACTAGAGCCCAAAAACAGGAAAAATTGTGAAGCATGCAAATCTAAAAATCCAAAACTGAACTGTCAGCAATTCGAAAGTGTTCATTCCTCTTTGCTCAGTACTTGGTTGAACTACCTCTTGCAACTTTTTTGGATAAATCTCTCTTAGTTTTACGCAACGTGATGGAGCAAGGTCTGCCCATTCCTCCTTGCAAAATTGCTCAAGCTATGTCAGGTTAGATAGGGAGTGGCGGTGGACAGCAAACTTGAGGTCTTGCTCGAGATGTCTGATCGGGTTAAGATCAGGTCTCTGACTGGGCCACTTAAAGACATCAGTTTTCTTCAATTGACGCCACTCCATGTTTGCTCTGGCAGCGTACTTTGTGTTGTTGTCCTGCTGAGGGACAAACTTAGTCCTGATTTTTAGCTTTCTGGCACAGGCTGGTAAGTTTTTATCCAAAAAGCATCCGATAGCATGATGGTACCATAATTCTGCTAAAAAAAAATGCATATACTTGCCCGTAAATACTTTGCAAAGCGTCACTTAGTAGGTACTGTAAAGGTGTGGAAGAAGATCTTGTGGATCAACGCTAAGATCAACACTGAGCAGTATGAGGTATAAATCTAACACTGCACGTCAGCCAGGTAACACCATCCCTTCTATAAAGTATGGTGGAAGTCGCAACATACCATGGGGATGCTTTTCAGCGGCAGGGACTAGAAATTTGGTCAGGAAGAAATTTGATGGGAAGGTGAATATTGCTAAATATGGAGAGATCCACGATAAAAACTTGCTAGGCTCTGCCAGAATGTTTAAACTGTGGAGTAAGTTCGTCTTTCCACAGGACAACTCAAAGCACGCTGCCAGAGCAACCGTGGAGTGGCATCAAATAAAGAAAATCCATGTCCTTGAGTGGCCTAGTCAGAATCCCGACCTTAACCCAAATGAACATCCCTGGCAGGATCTCAAGATTGCTGGCTACCACCACTCCCCAACTAACCTAGCACGGCTGCAGCACTTTTTGCAAGGAGGAATGTGCAAATCTTGTTCCATCACATTGTGCAAAGCTAATAGAGTCTTATCCAAAAAGACTACTGGCTGTAATAGTTCCAAGAGGTGGTTCAGTTAAGTACTGAGAAAAAAGGTGAGTACTTTTGAACTGCTAACATTCCAGTTTTTTGAATTTTTTATTTTTTCATGTTTTTAAATTTCCCCTGTTTTATGGGCTCCACTGTGTAAAAAGGAGCATGTGATTCAGAAATAAAATTTCTCAGTTAAATTGATCAGAATGCCTGGTTGTAATACTCATTTACGTGAGCAAAAGGCTACTATTTCAAGGCAGTGTACCTGTCCAGCAGTTGCATGTTCACTGATTGGACAAGGTAAGTTTTCACCTACAGAAGTAGAATACTCCTCACTCGAGAAGTCTGAAATAAAAGAGAAAGTGTTAGAAATAGATAGCAGTTCTGGCATCTGCTCATCATTTTTCAGCAAATGAACTTTTGTTGGAAGCTGGAATACTTAAAAACACCAAAAAATGGGAGAAAAGAAGGGTTGTGAGAGTATAGACAGCAGGAAGGTTTAATAAAAAGGGGTGGTTTTTATGGCCTGTGATTGTGATGCAGCTATGAGCCAGTGAGCTAAAGGAAACAGACCAACCTCAATAAAGCAGTACATTGTGGCTTACATTCTAACACATCAACCACTAACCTACAATGACAATTGGTGGTGGTGGCATCCGTCGGTCTCGAGAGACCATGGATCTACGCCTTGGAAGGTTTCCAGGGCGCAGGCCTGGGCAGGGTTGTATGGGAGACCGGTAGTTGCCCATGCTGCAGGCCTTCCCCTCTCCACGCCACCGATGTTGTCCAAGGGAAGGGCACGAGGACCCAAGCAGCTTGGTACCAGTGTCGTCACAGAGCAATGCATCGTTAAGTTGAGCAATGCCTTGCTCAAGGACACAAACACGCTGCCTCAGCTGAGGCTTGATCCAGTGACCTTCAGGTTACTAGTCTGATGCCTTGCCCACTAGGCCACGCGATACTGCAGCACTTAAGTTACAATACTCTCAATATTGTTTTCAAATTCCTCCCTGGCCTTTTCCTACCCTTTCCTTTGTTTGAACACTCTTGAATTATCTGTGCTCTTTCACAGACCCAGTTTTCACTGCTCCACTTTTGGTCTGGATTTGTAACTTAAACATTTCCATTTATCACCTCCCACCTTTTCACATCATCACCCCCTTCCTCACCCACCCACCTTACCTCTCACCTGGTCTCATCTATCACTTGCTAACTTGTATTCCTACCCCTCCCCCCTCCCCCACTTTCTTATTCTGCCCGCTGACCCTTTCCTTTCCAGTCCTGATGATGGCTCGTTCAATGGGGGGATGGAACTCATTAAAACCTATTGAATGTTGAAAGGCCTCGAGAGGGTAATATGGAGAGGACGTTTCCCATATTGGGGGAATCTGAGATTAGAGAACACAGCCTCAGAATGGAGGGATGCCTATTTAGAAAGGAGATGAGGAATTTCTTTAGCCAGAGAGTGGTGAATCTGTGGAATTTGTTGCCACAAGTGGCTGTGGAGGCCAAGTCATTGGGTACATTTAAGGCAGAGATTGATAGATTCTCGATTAGTCAGGGTATGAAGGGATACGGGGAGATGGCAGGAGATTGGGGCTGAGAGGAAAATAGATTGGCCATGATGAAATAGTGGAGTAGACTCAATGGGTCAAGTAGTCTAATTCTGCTCCTATATCTTATGGTATTATGGCTTTATGATGAAGGATCCCAGCCCAAAAGGTTGACTGTTTATTCCCCCCCCATTGATGTTACCTGACCTGTTGAATTTCTCCAGCATTTTGTGAGTGTTGCTCAAGATTTCCAGAATCTGCAGAATCTCTTGTAGCTTAGTTTTCCTCATTTTCTTTTCATATGACTTCCATAATCTTCAATGCCTAAGCTTTGACCACCTGAATTTCTGTGTCTATATGTGGCTTAATACATATTTTGTTTAATAGAGTCATAGAGAAGTACAGCACACAAACAGGCCCTTTGGCCCATGTAGTCCATGCCAAAAGCATTTGAACTGCCTACTCCTATCAACCTGCTCCTGGACCATAGCCCCCTATACCCCTGCCATCTATGCACCTATGGAAATTTTTGTTAAAGGTTGAAATCGAGCTCACATGCAGCACTTGTGCTGGCAGCTTGTTCCACACTCTCACAACCCTCTGAGTGAAGAAGTTTCTCCTCATGTTCCCCTTAAATTTTTCACCTCTCGCCCTTAACCCATGACCTCTGGTTGCAGTCCCACCCAATCTCAGTGGAAAAAGCCTGCTTACCCTATCTATAACGCACATAATTTTGTATAACAGTGAGGCAGATCATTGAGAGCCAGCCAGCAGTTCTGAAAAGTACAGTCCATGAGCTGCAATGTGGACGCCAGCACGTTCCAGACCTCCACACCAGTGCAAAAGTACGGTATTTGCTGGAGATGAGGTGGTAGCATAGCTCACCTTTCAGTCATCAGAAACATTAAGATGACATGGGAAAGAGTGCATCAGATATTGGACAGAGCCTTAATCCCCCTATCTGCATCATAGTTGCTGCTTACAGAGCACTAATAGCAACGAGACTGGCAGGTTATTGGGAGCTGCACAACTGCAATGTGGGCACCCCACAAGTGGCCACGACTGAGTCCAGCACCACTCAGCTCTTTTTCTCTGAAAAACCTTGGGACAGTTTACTTCATTGAAGGCACTGTATTAATGCTGCTGTTATGTATCTGAAAGCGTAAGGCAATCTTTGATGCTTATTTTGCACAAAATTTTTCTGAAATTTTGTTTCAGGGTCAGAGGCTAAATAGGAATGGATAATTTAAAATAAAAAGATGAAGCAAATATGAATGTGGTACATCAGAAAGAACTTAGTATCAGCAATTCTAAAATCTCTGGCACTTCATGATACAGTCATGTGACTTTCAGAACTCTTTGAAGCTGGTTTCAAAAGAAAAGTGGTGCTGGTCTTCAGCGCATGAATCCTAAAGTTAAGAACATATTTTATGATCATGAGATGAAAACTCATCTATTTAGTGAAGATGCAATTCAGTTACCTAAATCACGTTGATACCAGAATTAGTCAATGAAATGCACTGAAGAATCAAGAACTGATTTTCAGGACAGTTCCCTAAAATGAAATCCAAACTTCTGTAAGCATTTCTGAACTACTGAGAATACTCCTGAAGAGCACTCGAACCATATGGTGCCCCAATCGTTAACACGCTGCCTGCTGCCAGCACTAGTTTACCGAGCCTTCTGAATCAGCTTTTGAATGTCATGTTAGCTGTGGATAATCTGCTACATATTTCAAAGCATGAGAGATGAGAGTGAGTAATATGGAGTTGCCATGGCAAAGGGCATCTATGAGCTTGATGCCAAATGCCATTGTGGAGAAACAGTCAGTATACACAAAATTGCTCTGTGATATATTAACAGAAGGAGACATATACAGAGGCTAAATAATATCTCATTCAGCACGTGCAGACAGAGTCTCACACAGAAATGTTCTCTGTTGACGGTGTCACCTAACACCACATCAATATAAAAATGTTAACAGTATGTCAGAAACAAATCATAATCAAACAATGAAGTTCGCTTTCATTGCATTTGCAGCTTTGTTTCATAATGTGGAATTCCAGATACAGAGTTAGCCATCGCTAAGGTGGAGCAGAGATTAGGCTGGAACTTCACTTCTGTTTTTCTTTCCATTTATGCTCTTAGCAACCACAAGGCTCAGATACTTGAGAGGTACTGAATCCTGGTATAATAGCCTCCAGCTTTGCCCTGTTAAGATATCTAATTAAAAAAAAGTTACAATACCAGAATAGAACGAGGCAGCTTTTTCACCAAGATGCTTTTTTTTAATATTCCATCTGTCACCGTACATAGCCACAAAGAATATCAAAACTATAAAAATATTTTCCACAAATATTACAGAGCATTTGAATATAGTGGCTTTTATGAGTCAGAGTGAGATGGGAATATCAGTGCAGCATAACTCTGTCTAAAAAGGTTGTTGTCATGATATATTAAGGTGAGCAATTGGTTAAACCTCTGATATCATTGTCATGCAGTGCACGTTGAATTCTGCTTTAGGGACTTCACTGTGTGACATTTGGAGGAAACTTTGCAAAATGGTGTAGAAAAAATATTTTAATAGATAACACAGTAGTGTAGATCTACTTTGGAATAAATAAACCCCTTTCTCAAATGTTACTCAACAGGAGTGAAAAAGAATAAAAGAAACATGAAAACTATTTTATCAGTCATTACATTTCAATATTACATTTCTTTGGACTTTTTAAGCTTTTCTGTTCATGTTGTGTGATCTATGTTGTATGCTAAATGTCACTGACTGTTCTTAATATTATTCATGCTTAATTAGTAGCAAATGCAGAACTGTACAAATCATCTATTTTCATGAGCATTAAGATTTTCATATTTTGATTAAGATTAAATATTTTGATTATGTAAAGGGAACTATCAATCTGTCCTGCTGTGGTTAAATTTGAAATTAGTTACTTAGTAATGAATCTTCAGTTCAATGTATTTGGCACGTTTTCTCTTTCTAGTTACACAGTCATGCCAGAAACAGAACGCAGGAGCAAATAAGGCTTTATAAATTTGGAACCAACTCTGAATGACCTTTAAATAGATCTATTATCTGGAAAGTTTGTCTTGTCCTCACTGAGTGAAAGGTCTTTTCTGCTAAAAGGCTCCCTAGACCACGAGGTTTGAACCTATTAAATGGTTCGGTGAGTTGAAAATCCTCCTTCTTCAGTACCTTGTTATCAGAAAAAAATCACCAGCTGCAGAGGCCAGTTCAGTTTTACAATCAACTTCTTCTTGCTTGGAGTTTAGTGCCCCCTTTTGGTAAAAAAAAATGTTCTATTAAATACACATTAGTTGAAGTTTGTTGAACACAAAACAAATGAAACATTGAAAGTTATATTTTAAAGTTCCATTTCAAAAGGATCTTTGCAAGTTCATGTATCTGTAGCTCTTTGTCATACTTCTCTCTATATAACTTTTATCCCATAATTTCTGGTATGGAGATTCTAATGCAAGCCTAATTACATACCTTAACTTCAGCTGTTCTTACACCTCTGATTAGATGTTATTAGTTATGCTTGTTTGAAATACATTCTGAAAAAAATGTGTAAAAGCAAAATTAAGTCATTAATCCAAATGACTGCAATTAATGATTTAACGCCAGGATGGCTATTTTTCACCAATCCCAGTAATTAACAGATTGAGCCAACACAGTGGCAACCTTGAATTTGGAGAGCAGCTGGCAAATATTGTTGATGACAGAAGTCTCATTTTCCACTGCAGTTCTCAGCCATAAGGTGGGTTTTGAATGTGCTACTGTGAAAGCTGAGACCTCAACTGTCAGAAGCTGTGAGACATTTGGATAGGTAAGTATTAATGTGGACCTGGCCACTTCTTCCATTCAGGAAAGGGCAGAAGCCTCAGTTGCACACATTCCCTGATGTTGCACATATTTCATCTCAGTTATGCTAGTGCACCAGATTTTTCTTATAATTTTTCCTTAAATGTCCTGCTCTGTGCCTTAGCAGGGGTAGCTGGCATCAAAGGTAATCTTTCTTCTTGCTTTGACAACTCTGGCCCTCAACCTGAAGCTAACAGCTACAGCATACATAGGGTGTGTATCTGAGCCACATGCAAGTGTCAGGTCAAGTGATAATAATTTCATATTTATTTTCTTATTATTCAGCATCGACTTTAAGTTGGACCTCTTTGGGATGTTTAAGGAGAAAGGTTCAAGTCTAAAATAGCAAATGGTTATTCTCCTCCGTAAGTGCTTCCTTGAAAGTAGCACCACAGGTAGATGGGGTCGTAAAGAAAGCTTTTGGCACATTGGCCTTCATTAATCAAAGTATTGATTACAAAATTTGAGATGTTCTGTTAAAGTTGTATAAGACATTGGTGAGGCCTAATTTGGAATATTGTGTGCAGTTTTGGTCACCTACCTATAGGAAAGATATCAACAACATTGAAAGAGTACAGACAAATTTTGCAAGGGTGGTACCGGGACTTGAGGATCTGAGTTATAAGGAAAGCTGAAGAGTTTAGGAATTTATTCCCTGGAGCGTAAAAGAATAGGGGATATTTAATAGTGATATATAAAATTATGAGGGTATAGATAGGGTTTTCTGCTGAGGTTGAGTGAGACTAGAACTACAGGTCATAGGTTAAGGGTGAAATGTTTAAGGAGAACATGAGGGAGAACTTCTTCACTCAAAGGGTGGTGAGAGTGTGGGATGAGCTGCCAATGGAAGCAGTGGTTGTTGTTTGATTTCAACATATAAGAGAAGTTTGGATAAGTACATGGATGGGAGAGCTGTAGAGAGCTACTGTGTGGGCCAGGTGCAAGTCGATGGGCCTAAGCAAAATAGTAATTTAGAATGGACTAGATAGACTGAAGGGCCTGTTTCTGTAGGGTATGACTCTCTCCTGTCTGACTTGCTGAGTTCCTCCATTACTTTGTGTGTGTTGATCTCCACTGGTCCATTGCTCTGTGTGTATTTGTTCAGAATATTAAGGTTTTCAGCACGGGTGGTGTATGCTTGTGAAGAATTTATGAGGAAATGAAAGCCACCGATGAAACAAACTTGAAAACATTTGAGCCCTTACAACTGCCCTGAGGAACTCTACCAGTAAAATCCTGGGACAAAGTCCGTTGACAACATTTTGTAGGCCAAGGTATGAATCTGCTCAGGAGATTGTCCTACCCAAGATTTCCATTAATCAAAATTTTATTCAAGCTCTTTGACGTTTGGTCAAAAGCTGCTTTGATTTAAAGGCAGTTATTCTCACCTCACTCCAGAATCCAACCGCTCTGGATTATTTGAACCTGATTATTAATAAAATCTGAAGCCAGATATACATTAACATTGTGCTTAAATAATTATTGATAAGAAGGTGTCACTAAATGGTGATGATTGGGGGAAGTGAAAGAGCAGTGATTGACCACAAGTTGGACCTTTGCTGCGTTTTGTGGAAACATTTTCCATATCGTTGAATTGATGGCAGTTTTGTAACTGTACTGAAACAGTTACAGCCTGGAGGCAGAACTTATTCTGGAGAAAAGCCTTTAGCACTGTTGTCAAAATGCTGTCGAAGCCAGTGGCTTGTACTATATCCAGTGTTCTCACCTGTTTCTTGATATAATATGAAGTGAACCTAATTGGCTAACAATTTTATACTGGGATGATAGGCTTTTCCAGGAGGACATGCTGGATCTTCTGGCTGACAATGATCGCAAATGTTTTAGCTTTGTCTTTTGTACTGATGAACAAAAAAGATGTTGCCTCAGGAAAAGAAATGTCAGAGGGCTCAAGGAACCCACAAAGAAGGCTCCATTACTTCATTACCTCATAGTTAACTTGATTATTACCAACCAGTAGTAACCACAGAGAGCATAACCTCTGCCATAATTAATATCCACCATAATTAATATAGAACCATAGAAGATTACAGCACAGAAACAGGCCTTTTGGCCCTTCTTGGCTGTGCCAAACCGTTTTTCTGCCTAGTCCCACTGACCTGCACCTGGCCCATATCCCTCCATACACCTCTCATCCATGTACCTATCCAAGTTTTTCTTTAATGTTAAAAGTGAGCCCTCATTTACAACTTCATCTGGCAGCTGATTCCACACTCTCACCACTTTCTGTGTGAAGAAGCCCCCCCCCCCCCCGCCAATGTTCCTTTTAAACTTTTCCCCCTTCACCCTTAACCTATGTCCTCTGGTTTTTTTCTGCCCTAGCCTCAGTGGAAAAAGCCTGCTTTCATTCACTCTATCTATACTCATCATAATTTTATATACCTCTATCCATTCTTCTATGCTCCAGGGAATAAAGTCCTAACCTGTTCAACCTTTCTCTGTAACTCAGTTTCTCAAGTCCCAGCAATATCCTTATAAACCTTCTCTGCACTCTTTCAACCTTATTAATATCCTGCCTGTAATTTGGTGACCAAAACTGTACACAATACTCCAAATTCGGCCTCACCAATGCTTTATACAATTTCACCATAACATTCCAACTCTTATACTCAATACTTTGATTTATAAAGGCCAATGTACCAAAAGCTCTCTTTACCACCCAGCTGTGACGCTCTCTTTACTACCCTATCTAGCTATATCTCTAGAAAATACTTTTGTCTTCCCTATGAAACAAAAATCAAGATTCATTTTGGTGAGATTTACCAAAAAATCTAAAAGCTAAGTTGAAAGCACAGGTACCGCTGTATTAGTAACTGTAGATATCTTGAATTCTAATCAATGATAGTGACCCCTAGTGGCAAAGATGTTGCTTGTATTTGCTATGGTAATACATTGTGCATAACTTCACATTCTGATCTTTAATCCTCATTAAGGACGATCCCATTAAAGCTAAACTTGATAATAATGAGGTCTAAGATATTTATTTAAAAATAAAAATTAAAGAAGGAATTCTAACTTTATTCCTTTTACAGATTTGAAGCAAAAGTATTTGGTGTAAATAACTCAAACACTGGGAAATCCGCAGATGCTGGAAATTCAAACAACACACACAAAATTCTGGTGGAACACAGCAGGCCAGGCAGCATCTATGGGAAGAAGTACAGTCGACGTTTCAGGACGAGACCCTTTGTCAGGTCTAACTAAAAGAAGAGATAGTTAGAGATTTGAAAATGGGGGGGGGGAAGAACTGAAATGACAGGAGAAGACAGGAGGGGGAGGGATGAAGCTGAGAGCTGGAAAGTTGATTGGCAAAAGGGATACACAGCTGGAGAAGGAAGAGGATCATGGGATGGGAAGCCGAGGGAGAAAGAAAGGGGGAAGGGGAGCACCAGAGGGAGATGGAGAGCAGGCAAGGAGTGATTGTGAGAGGGGCAGAGAGAGAGAAAAAAGAAAAAAAGGGGGAAATAAATAAATAAGGGATGGGGCAAGAAGAGAAGGGGGGCATTAACGGAAGTTAGTAAAATCAATGCTCATGCCATCAGGTTGGAGGCTACCCAGATGGAATATAAGGTGTTGTTCCTCCAACCAGAGCGTGGCTTCATCCTGACAGTAGAGGAGGCCATGGATAGACATATCAGAATGGGAATGGGACGTGGAATTAAAATGTGTGGCCACTGGGAGATCCTGCTTTCTCTGATGGACAGAGCGTAGGTGCTTCTGGTGCGGCCTTCCATATATTGGTGAGTCCAGTGCTCCCAGTGCGAACTTCTATATATTGATGATACCCAACGCAGACTGGGAGACCGTTTCGCTGAATACCTACACTCTGTCCACCGGAGAAAGCAGGATCTGGGTAGCCTCCAACCTGATGGTATGAACATTGATGTCAATGTTCTAACTTAATGCTCTAACTTACGTTAATGCCCCTCTCCCCTTCTTACCCCATCCCTTATTTATTTATTTACTCCCCCCCCCATTTTTTTCCTTTTCTCTCTCTGCCCCTCTCACAATCATTCCTTGCCTACTCTCCATCTCCCTCTGGTGCTCCCCTCCCCCTTTCTTTCTCCCTTGGCCTCCCGTCACATGATCCTCTTCCTTCTCCAGCTCTGTATCCCTTTTGCCAATCACTTTTCCAGCTCTCAGCTTCATCTCTCCCCTTCCTGTCTTCTCCTATCATTTTGGATCTTCCCCTCCCCCTCCCACTTTCAAATCTCTTACTATCTCTTCTTTCAGTTAGTCCTGACGAAGGGTCTCGGCCTGAAACGTTGACAGTGCTTCTTCCTATTGATGCTGCCTGGCCTGCTGCTTACCACCAGCATTTTGTGTGTGTTGGAGTAAATAACTGAGAGCTTTATATGAGTTATTGCATTTTTCAGAGTAATCACCTTAAATTGATATCAAACAGCACATTGATCTGTTTAGAAATATTTGCTCACATTTTGTGCATCTCTGACAACCGCTTATTTATTGTAACATAATCAATATTAGATCATTTTCCCCTCAGAAGAGCAATACATCACGGATACAGGCCCCTTGGGCCAATAAGTCCTTGCCAACCACGGTGCTCACTCAGCTAATCCCAGTTTCATGTGTTGACCCTTTATCTCTAAGCCCCATCCCACATCTACCTATCCATAGCTTCTTAAATGAAACGATTGTACCCACTTCAACCACTTCTTCTGGCATCTCTTTCAATATACTCATCACCCTCTGTGTGAAAAAGTTGCCACTCAAGTATTTAGAATGTTTTTTTTCTTAAATGTAGTCTGAATTGACCCATGGATATGAATATGGATATATTTATGAGTAGGAGTTGCAACACATATTGCAGATATAAATACAATATAGTAAGTAATCTTATTTTGATTTCTTGCATTTTAACCATGCCTGTGCTATCCTGTACAACGATATATAAAAGCAGGTGGCAGAAGAAGGTCAGGTGATTCATTAAGCTTGTCCTGACCTGTCAAGGTGCAATACAATGAACCCCCGCTCCTATTTCCCTCTGCCCTTCCTTTCCTCACTTCTGCCAAAACAAGAAAGGTAGAAATTCTACAAGAATAAATGCCTAAGAAAGTCCTTTGTGAATTATGAAAAAGAAACAAGGTCCATGAACTGTTGAGGATCAGGGTAATACAGTCAGGAGTTCATCCGACACATTATAGTATGTTCACACTAAAACTATACTTGCTGCACAAGTGGCCACTGAGTGTATATTAAGGGTAAATCAGCTAAATCTCTTCAAGGACTGCTCTTTTCTAAAGACAAGACAAATTTTAATTTCAGTGGTTTTAATTTCTGCAGACTTCTAGCCTAGGTATCAATCTGGATGGTCCTAATGAATAATGTTATTACCCTCTATAAAATACAGGACTTATAAACTTCACAATTTTAGAGCCACAAAGCCTGGAAACAGACTATTTGACCTACCATATCTAGACTGTATAGGCATCCATATGCAATACTCTCATCTTTGAGAACTTGGCTCATAACCTTCTATGAACATAAGAAATAGGAATTGGAGTAGGCCATCTGGCCCATCAAGCCTGCTCTGCCATTCAGTAAGATCATGGCTGATCTGGCCATGGGCTCATCTCCACCTACCTACCTTTTCCCCATAACCCTTAATTCTCCTACTATGCAACAATCTATCCAACCTATGCCTGGGTGACTTAATTATTCAAATCAAGATATTTCTTAAATACTCTCAGTAGTTCTGCTTCTAATACTCTTTCCAAAAATGCATTCCAAGTACTCACAACTCTCTGGATGAAAAAGGTTCCCCACAGATCACCTCTAAATTTCTTACTCCTTATCCTGAATCTACTCCCTTGAGTTTTATTCATTGCTGAGAAGGGGAACCGTTTCCTCCAGTCCACTCCTCCATCTATACCCCTCATAATTTTATATACCTCAAACATGAACCATCATAACATCTTCCACTTCAGGGAAAATAGATCTGACCTCTCCAGTCTCTCTTCATAACTGGAATGCTCCATCCCAGGCAACATCTTGGTTAACCTCCTCTGCACCCTCCGAAGCGATCATATCTTTCCTATAGTGTGGTGACTAATCTGCATGCAGTGTCCCAGCTGAGACTTGATAAATGGTTCTTAAAGCTGAAGCATAAGATCCTTGCTCTTGTATTCAATGCTCCGACAAATAAGGCCAATATGGTGCGCCTGGCAAACTGACATACAAAGATGCCGGAAACTAGAGAATGGGATCAACTGTCAATCATGTATGAATGGACTAGGGTAACTGGGTAACTTATGTAGAAGGAGGCCTTCATTGCATACGTGATATCCGAAGCTTTGGAGTGACTTAAGGGAAACATGGTTGTGTAGTCAGATGCTCAGATCCAACTTCAGACTTATCCTCCCAACATATCGCGGGTAATGTTTCCTGTCCTTAACGGTGTTAATTGTACAGGGCCTCTTCAAAAGCCTACAGTGCCTTTGCCATGTTCACTCCAGAATTTATAGCAGTCACTGAGAGAGAAAAAAACATTGGTAGGCTACCTGTGACTATTGATTTATTTGTTCTGAAGGCTTTTTGCCCTTTTCTTCTACTTAAATACCACATTCTATGTTAATTTTTTTTAAAGTTCCATTTTAAATTACTATATTTTTAAGAGGATTAAATTTCTGAGGGTAGTAAAACTGGAAGAAATGTGCTCCAAGGTCTTCCATGATTCTCAAGGCATTTCCAGTCCAAACATGATCCATTTTCACTCTATTAGTGCCAATTTTAAAACCATATTATATATAGAGCATTCTTGGAGATTATATCCTGAGAGATCACCTGAGTCTATGGTTAGAAACATAGAAAACCTACAGCACAATACAGGCCCTTTGCCCCACGAAATTGTGCCGAACATGTCCCTACCTTAGAAATTACTAGGGTTACCAATACAAAAGATATCCAATGTCTTTTAGAATCTCATCTTGGCTGAAACCATTTCTTCTCAAGTGTGACAAGTACTATTTTGACTACACTTAATGAAACCTTTAACATTGATACCTATGGTATATTTGCATTACTGGCAATTATTTTCTATAATGAAGTAAAACTATTTTCCTCAATCTAAGTTGTCAGGTAGTCACATGTCTGCTTTTAACTCTGGGGACTCATTTTGCTTTGTTCTGCATTAGGATATTTTTAACATTATATTTTCCTTCTGTATTTATAATATTCTTATCTTCTATACTTATAGAGTCCTCAGGTCTACTCAGCCAAACCCAAATTTTAAAATAATGACAGAATAGCTACTATTTAACAATGCAATAGTTATCTAACATTTTGCCTTAATGAAACTAAACTAATTGCGTAGTATTACATCAGCTATCTAAAAAAATATGGAAGTCCCCTTTCCATTTTTAAGCTCAGAAAATAGCGTAGGATTTCACAGACACACATCAAAATCAATTATAGACATTGTCAGCAAAAGCTACTTTTTTCTACAGAAAAAGGATTACACCCACAGATTATGATCTGAGAGAGGGAAAACAACAACTTGCATTTCTAATGTATGAAAACAGATATAATAAATATATTGATATCAAGCTGAAAAAGGTATTAGATTGAAATCCAAGGTGGGATTTAAAGATACTTTAAAAGATCAAAAGGAAATCAAGACAGAATTCTAGATGTTAGGGCTTAGAAAACTGAAGAAAGTTTCACACGTAGGACAAAAGGAGAATGAGATAAAACTTGGGCAACAATAAAGCCAAGTAAGCAGGATACTTGGATGAGTTTAAGATTGTGTGGGTAAAGAGAAAGAGAAAATATTGAAGGACAAGACGTTGTAAGTCAGGGCTGATAGATAGATAGCATCTACTGCAGGATACGATCAGATATTAGTTTTGGTTGACCTTACTCACCTATTGCCTGTTACATCGCTGATTTAGGGCAGCAATGAAGGCCTTCACCTCTGTCTGTGTAGAAAGATTCTTAATTACTATTGCTGTAACGATTTTGTTTTACCTGTCAGGGTTGTTGCTAACCCTGAGCTAAACCCCCCCAACCTGGAGGATCGGTGGACCACTCTTAGTCTGCCTCTACCTTTTGACCTGTTTGGCACGGGTGACCCTACCAAGGGCTAAAACACAAGGTCCTGACCCCCCCCCCCCCCAACATAGCTCTCTAGGTCATTGAGGCAAAAAAGCCTCCAAACACTGCAACGAGGATGTGATCCTCTTAGAAGTTTTGGTCAACCTGAGGGTGGAATAGATGAGCATTAACACAGTTAGATCTTTGCTGTAAAGTAAAAATAATGAAAAAGAATTTCTGAACCATATGAGCTGGGATAAACTTTTAGAGATAAGGACTAACATTAGGTAAAAATTTGCCCTTCATCACATACCCTATATTTGTAATATAGTACCACAAGGAGATCGTACTCCACTTCTGAAATTTGAAGTGAAAAGAGGTCAAAATTATCAAATTTTGAGAGCAGATTGCAAAACACAATATAATGCATATTGCATTTTTGGAACACATAAGCAATTATACATTTCTCTACAGGGTCCTCAATAATGGAGGAGAAGTGAAATCAGAAATTCAGCTCAGTGAGAGAAAATGCAGAGGTTTCTGAACGCTGCTTTAGCCTGAGGGTGAAGTAAAGGGTTAGGCATAAAATTGGTGGAATAGCTATGTGGAGATAGCTACATGATACAGATAGAAAAAGACTGTAAAAAGTACTAGTTATTTTGCATGCTAGCTACATGCTATACTTAGCCCGCAATAAAGCAAGATACCAAATGTACTTGTCTTTGCTAGTTTCTCTTTGAAGTTGCCATGTAAAGAAATTATCATGGAGTTAGGCCTCAGGTCATATCATTTATTCACTCTGTTTCATTAAAACTATGTATTCCAGCATGAAATTAACATGCTTTTCAAAGCTCCAACTGAAGTAACAACTATCAGCTGCAGTGATTTTTTTTTTGTAATGGCAATCAGGTTTATTTTAAAACATCACTGAGATCTTTAAATTGTTTTATTGTAGATCATTTCTGAAAACATCAAATAATATGGTACAAACTACCAAAAGTAGTGATTAAAGCCCGTACAATGTATCATTTAAGAAGTACTTAGGTACATGGAGCTACAGGGCTTAAAGGGATGTAAGTTGAATGGTGGAAATCGGGACTAACTGTTGGGCACTGTGGTTGGCATGGACTCATCGGGCCAATGGGTCTGCATACATACCAATTGATCTATGATTTTATTTACAAGGCAATTTTTTAATGCAGAGAATGGCAAGTGCCTAGAACTCACTGCCAGGAGAAGTGGTAGAAGCAGATAAAATAACAGCATTTAAGAGGTGTTTACACAGGCCCATGAACAGGCAAGAAATGGGGGATATAGACCACATGGAAGTAGATGGGACTAGTTTGAATTGGCATCATGGTTTGCACAATCATAGTGGGCTGAAAGGTCTGATCCTGTGCTGTACTGTTCTATGTCCTAAAAGTGGAATTACATTCCAAATCATTGATCTACCTTGCAAAGGAGGAGGGTGGTACTGATTACAAATTTTGGACTTTTGCCTTTAACTGCAGGTGTAGACTCCAGAAGGTGCTATCAGTTTGACACAGATAACTTTTCCATTAATGAAACCGCATGTTTCAGTTTATTATTCCTCAAAAAAACTGGGGAAATTAAATGGTTTTAATGAATTGTAAAGAATTATTAACTTTTATCATTGGTGAGTTTGCTTTCTATAAGTTCTATTTTACATATTCATCACCTAAACACTAGCCTGATGACATCATCTGGGAAATTTGCCATGCACAGTTATTCATCTTAGCAGTGTGCTTGAGCAGCTGAATCAACACCCACAAACAGATTGGTGATGCTCCCTGGGTTAATAATTGCATCTGCTGCTGTTAATTCAACTTCTTCATGCTGTCAAACTCAGCGGTTATTCCAACCAAGATCCTGATGATGTCACTGACACTTGCAGTTTAATCCAAAACAGTTCAAAGGAAATGGGCATAAAATAGAAAACAATATTATATATAATAATAGTTATTTTGAGGTTTATTTTTAAAGTGAGTGCATGCTAAGATTTCTGTTTTGAGCACTCTATTAGCCTTTTAGAAGAAATTTGGAATATTATGTGTATATCCCCTTCTCAATGGTAACGAGTAAATACATGGAATCAAAACATTTTTATAAATGGTTAGCCATGGGAAATGTTGGTTAAAATATAAATTTGAATTATTACATAGTCATGAAAGAATTGTTAAGATTTGTTAAACCCAGAAAATGCACATCTGGGGTAGGCATTGTGTGGAAAATCACTTTTAACTAGCAAGTAAGGAAAAAGGGGTGAGTCATCAAAGGTGACTATTGCAAACTATTCAGAGAAGTCTTTTCCATAGGAATCACTTTATCAAGTGTATATATCAAAGGAAGAAAACCATGAAAACATCTTGTGGGTAATATCCAAACATGTAATTATTTTCTCAATGTGTTTTGAAATAAGTATGACAAATTGAAAAGCAAAATATAATTTTAAAGAGAGATTTACAATGCACAGTGGATTCTAGTTAATTGGGCCATTGGTTAATCAGGGCAGCTGCTTATTTGGGACAACTCTTAAAGAACAAAAACTGAGAAAATATCCTGGATTCCCTTCAATTATTTGGGATTATGCCTCTTAATTGGAGACTGTTGCTGAACAGGTTCTAACTAGGATCGGTCACATGCATTTGTGTGGCCGTTAGGGACTACATCATGCTTTATTAGAGGGAAATGGTTTTTAAATAGCATCAGTTGCACGTGTTTTTGCTATTCATTTGGGCTGAGGGACACCAATTCAAAAAAACAGCAATTTTCAATCATTTGGTTTTTTATCTTGACTTTAAAAAATTTAAGACCCTTGCCCAAGATGCCACGTAAAGACACTAGCCGAGAAAATGACCTTTCTGGACGAAATTAAAAGCCATCTGCCTAACACCACTCATCATCAGCTGGCAGAGGAAATTTATTGTTGGATTACGACACTACTTCATGCAGGAAGCCAATGAAGACAGTCCATTGAAGCCAATGAAGAACAAGGTGTCTGAACTGATTTTAGTCACTTATAATCAATCAAAAGAACACTGCAGCACGCACTGGATGAATTCCTCTGTTAAGACTATTAATGCACAGTTTTATAGTACTGTAAGTGTATTGGAAGTGTTACAATTTGTTCTGTGTTTCATATAAATAAATAATCTGTTGCTCAGTTAAATGGTAGTTTTTTTATACTTTTTTAACTAGTTCCATAAAACTTCGGTTAATTAGAGTAGCTGCTTAATTGGGCCAAATGTAATGATCCAGATGTGAACCAATTATACAGAATCCACAGTAATTCAGACAAGATTAGAATCCACCAACCCAAATTTATTGGTTTAGATAATGATGTCTTGTACATGATTGCCATCACAAATTTATAACTTTTATAGATAAATTTCTTAGAAACAATCAAGATGTAGAAGGTGTCTGTGAACGAACCATTCTCAAGGTTGTATAATTTATACATTCTTTGATAATAACTGTACTTTGAATCTTGAAGATTTACATTAAATAGTTCTTTTTCTTCTCGTCACAATCTTTAACCACTTTTCCTGCTGCTTTATTTAGCAACTTTTAATAAGCCAGGGGATCAACCCTGGTTTAATGAGGAGTGCAAGAGGGCAGCACCAGCCAGACCTGAAAATGAGTCAATAATCTGGTGAAGCAGCAATACATTCTGCACGCAAAACAGAAGAACCGCCATAAATTGACAGAGCCAATGCAGGCCTGCAGCCAAGAGATCAGATCTGCCCTGCAATCCCAACTCACCTATTGATGAACAACGGTGGATATTAACAGGATGAGGAGTCTATTATTCCCACTTTAAGTTATCGAAGTGTCCAGCATTTGGATACTAAAGGCAAAGCCTCTGGTGAATAAAATCGATGATCTCAGAATTAGGGTGCTGAATCAGAGGGACATTAGGTCCGTATGTGTCCTTTGTTTCATGGAATCCTGGTTAACCCCTTCCGATTCAGATCGGCGAGTTTGCTATGCACCATCAGGATAGATCTATAGAGTCTCCCAAAAGCAGAGGTGGAGGAGTGTGCCTCATGATCAACTCTTCTTGGAGCACAAATATATCAGTGCTGTCCCAATTCTGTTCACCAGACCTGGAATATCTAGTAGTTAAATGCCATTCTTTTTACCTACCATGAGAATTCACTAGGGTCATTGTGGTAGTGGTATACATTCAATCTCAGGCCAATATCAATCATGCTTTAGTTGATCTGAGCATTGGGATCAACATGCATGAAACAGCGCACCCTGACACCTTCACCATCTTTTTGGGAGATTTTAACCAGGCCAGTCTGAAAAAAATCACTAAGCAATTACCATCAACAGATCACTGCAACACTAGACCATTGTACACCACCATCAAGAATGGTATTCCTCATGCTATTCCTCGGCCTTACTTTGGGAAGTCTGATCACTGTCTGTACTTCTACTCCCTGAGTATATGCAGAGACTGAAGACTGCAGCACCAGTAGTGAGGACCAAGAAGGTGTGGACAAGGGAAGCACAGGAGCGCCTACAGGACTGCTTTGAATCGGTGGTCTGGACTGTATTCAGGGATTCATCTTTGAACCTTGAAGAGTATGCTGCGGTTGTTGCCGACTTCATTCAAACCTGTGTGGATGAGTGTGTGTCTACAAACACTTACTGTATATACCCAAACCAAAAGCCGTGGATAAACCAGGAGGTACGTCATCTGCTGAAGGTTAGATCTGTAGCACTCAAGTCTGGCAACCCAGGCCTGTACCAGAAAACCAGGTATGATTTGCGGAGGGCTATTTCAAGGGCGAAGAGACAATTTTGAATGAGGTTGGAGGCGACATCGGATGCACAGCAACTCCGGCAGGGTTTGCAAGACATTACTTCCTACAAAGTGAAGCCCAATAGCATGAATGGCAGCGATGCTTCACTACCAGATGAACTCAACACTTTCTATGCCTGCTTTGAAAGTAAGAACAAAACTACAGCTGTGAAGATCCCTGCTGCACCTGATGACCTTGTGATCTCGCTCTCTCAGAGGCCTATGTTAGGCTGTCTTTAAAGAGAGTGAACCCTCGCAAGGTGGAAGTTCCAGGTGGAAGTACCTGGTAAGGCTCTGTACCAACCAACTAGCGGGAGTATTCAAGGACATTTTCAACCTCTCACTGCTACAGGCAGAAGTTCCCACTTGCTTCAATAAGGCAACAATTATACCAGTGCCTAGGAGGAATGATGTGAGCTGCCTAAATGACTGTCACCCAGTAGCACTGACATCGACAGTAATGAAATGCTTTGAGAGGTTTGTCATGACCAGACTGAACTTCTGCCTCAACAAGGACCTGGACCCATTGCAATTTGCCTGTCGCCACAATAGGTCAACGGTATATGCAATCTCAATGGCTCTTCACTCAGCCTTAGACCACCTGGACAACACAAACACGTACGTCAGGATGCTGTTCATTGACTATAGCTCAGCATTTAATACCATCATTCCCACAATCCTGATTGCGAAGTTGCAGAACCTGGGCCTCTATATTTCCCTCTGCAACCGGATCCTCAACTTCCTAACCGGAAGACCACAATCTGTGCCGATTGGTGATAACATATCCTCCTCACTGATGATCCACACTGGCAGACCACAGGGGTGGTGCTTAACCCATTGCTCTACTCTCTATGTACATATGACTGTGTGGCTAGGCATAGCTCAAATACCATTTATAAATTTGCTGATGATACAACCATTGTTGTTAGAATCTCAGGTGGTGACAAGAGGGCGTACAGGAGTGAGATATGACAACTAGTGGAGTGGTGTTGCAGCAACAACCTGGCACTCAACATCAGTAAGATGAAAGAGCTGATTGTGGACTTTAGGAAGGGTAAGACAAAGGAACACATACCAATCCTCATGGAGTGATCAGAAGTGGAGAGAGTGAGCAGTTTCAAGCACACTCACACTCAACTCAAGCAACTTCCTCCACCATCAACTCTGCTCTCAAACGTGTCTTGCTTGAATTTTCAGCATCTGCAGATTTCCTCGTGTTTGAGCAGTTTCAAGTTCCTGGTTGTCAAGATCTCTGGAGGATCTAACCTGGTCCCTACATATCAATGCAGTTATAAAGAAGGTGCAACAGTGAATATACTTCATTAGGTGTTTGAAGAGGTTTGGCATGTCAACGAATACACTCAAAAACTTCTATAGTTGTACCGTGGAGAGTATTCTGACAGGCTGCATCACTGTCTGGTATGGAGGGGCTACTGCACAGGACCGAAAGAAGCTACAGAGGGCTGTAAATCTAGTCAGCTCCATCTTGGATACTAGTCTACAAAGTACCCAGGTTGTGGAGTACTTGGTAACACAGGACAAGATAGGACAAAATCAGCATGGCTTCCTTAAGTGAAAATCTTGCCTGACAAACCTACTGGAATTCTTTGAGGAGATTACAAGTAGGGTAGATAAAAGGGATGCAGGAGATGTTGTGTTCATGGATTTTCAGTAGGTTTTTGACAAGGTTCCACACATGAGGCTGCTTACCAAGTTAAGAGCCCATGGTATTACAGGAAAGTTACTGGCATGGTTAGAGCATAGGCTGATTGGTAGGAGGCAGTGAGTGAGAATAAAAGGATTCTTGTCTGGTTGGCTGCTAGTGACGAGTGGTGCTCCACCGGTTGGTGTTGGGACCACTTCATTTTATGCTGTATATCACTGATTTAGATGATGGAGTAGATGGCTTTGTTGCCAAGTTTGCAACTGATATAAAAATTGGTGAAGGGGCAGGTAGTGTTGAGGATGCAGATAGGCTATAGAAGGATTTATACAGATTAGAAGAATGGGCAAGAAAGTGGCAAATGAAATACAATGTTGGAAATGCATGGTCATGCACTTTGGTAGAAGAATTAAATGTGCAGACTGTTTTCTAAGTGGGGAGGACATTCAAAAATCTGAGTTGCAAAGGGACTTGGGGAGTCCTCGTGCAGAACACCCTAAAGGTTAACTTGAAGGTTGAGTTGGTGGTGAGGAAGGCAAATGCAGTGTTAGCATTCATTTCAAGAGGTCTAGAACACAACAACAGGGATGTGATGCAGAGGCACTGGCGAGGCCTCACCTTGAGTATTGTGAACAGTTCTGGGCTCCACATCTAAGGAAAGAAATGCAGACAATGGAGAGGGTTCAGAGGAGTTTCACAAAGTTCCAGGAATGAAAGGGTTATCATACGAGGAACACTTGATAGCTCTGGGTCTGTATTTGCTGGAATTTAGAAGGATGGGGGGGATCTCATTGAAACCTTTCAAATGTTGAAAGGCCTAGATGTGGTAGATGTGAAAAGGATGTTTCATATGATGGAAGGATCTAGGACAAGAGGGCACAGTCTCAAGATAGAGGGGTGTCCATTTAAAACAAGATGCAGAAAAATTTCTTTAGCCAGAGGGTGGGAACTTGGTGGTATGTATTACAACAGGCAGCTGTGGAGGCCAGGTTTTTGGGTATATTTAAAATGGAGCTTGTTAGGTTCTTAATTGGACACGGCAACAAAGGTTATGGCAAGAAGGCCGGGAAGTGGGGCTGGGGAGGGGAAAATAAAGGATCAGCCATAATTGGATGGTGGAGCAGACTTTATGGGCCAAATGGCCTAATACTGCTTTTCTGTCTTATGGTCTTGTGGTCTGAAGAAACAAAATTTAGCAAACATTAATAAGCCAGCCAGAACAAGTTCCTGGACTATTTTCAAAATCAAAGTAAAGATCATCCTCACTCACGGGAGCATCACCGCAGAATTCTTGCAGGCGGTCTCCTTGAGATATACTATCTCTGACACTATGCTGCTTATGTCAACATTGCAGAAAGCAAGAAAAGCTCCACCAGCAAAATTGGAACCTACCAATTTTGATAAATTAGACCTGGAAGGAGAATTTAGGTCTCTCTAAATTGTTACCATTCATATACCTCACAGGCAACATCTTCCCACGAATGTCATTTATACGCGGAGATTATCTTCTTCACACTCTGTTCTTCAGAACCCTGTGCAGCTTGCCTGACCCTGACATTCGCCTCTGCTCCCTACCCAATTATTGTAGCATGTTACCAATATTCCTCGGTAGCTGAAAGGGTGAAGGTTGCACTCCACTGACCTTTTAAGGGTTATATCCTGAGGTGTGAGCTGTGGATGAAAGTGCTGTTAATGCAAAAAGTGCATCCAGTTATGGATGCTATTCCTAACACAGAGTACCAGCACACAAGGTGGTTCAAGTGCTACTTTGGAACTGAAGCTAATGAATTTCATGACTTTTTAAAGAGCTTTTTGAAACAGCTTTAGGGAATTGCTGACACCATTTTAATGCTACCAGTATAGTGCAAATGAACTGTATTCCTCCTGCTGCAAGTGCTCTTGCTGCAACAGCGTCACAGAACCTGGTAATCATCACAATTTGAGCCTGTTCTGAATCTTTCCCATCTAGGTAGTGCAAGACTGACGGTATACTGTTTGAAGATGGGTCTTCATCTCTCCAAGCTGCCTGTGTTGGTCACACCTACCAGTGCTTGTATAGAGATGCACATCCAGACAATAGATCAGTAAGAACATAGTCAAGTATGTTTTTTCATCTTCAGCTCTTCAACAACAAAGATCCATTGTAGTGACATTGAAATACCTTACTACAAAGAGTATTAAATCATAAACTGAAGGAGGGTGATAGGTGATAATGAGCAGAACATTTTATTCCATTTTGAAAGTTCATCAAGTACAAGGTAAAAAATTGGGGGCCTTCAGGGCCATTCTGATTGAATGGTATTGTACCACTACCATGGCTGCTTCTCACATGGTAGTCAGACGGGGTATTCCTGGAGACTCCAGAGACTGTAAGAAACTATCCAACAACAGGGGTCGGTGTTGGGGCCGCTTCTTTTTACACTGTATATTGATGATTTAGATTATGGATTAAGTGGTTTTGTGGCCAAGTTTGCGGACGACACCAAGAGAGGTGGTGGAGCAGGAAGTGTTGAAGAAACGGAAAGGTTGCAGAGAGACTTGGTCACTTTAGGAGAGTGGGCAAAGAAATGGCAGATGAGACACAATGTTGAGAAATGTACGGTTGTACATTTTGGAAAAAGAAACAATCGGGCAGATTATTATTTAGATGGGGAGAAAATTCAAAAATCGGAAGTGCAAAGGGGCTTGGGGATCCTAGTGCAGGATACCCTAAAGGTTAACCACCAGGTTGGATTGGCAGTAAAGAAAGTGAATGCTATGTTGGCATTCATTTCAAGAGGAATAGTGTATAAGAGTAAGGAGGTGTTGATGAGGCTCTGTGGGGCACTGGTGAGACCCCATTTGGAATACTGTGTGCAGTTTTGGGCCCCCTATCTTAGAAGGGATGTACTGATGTTGGAGAGAGTTCAGAGAAGATTCACGAGGATGATTCCTGGAATGCAGGGACTAACATATGAGAAGTGTTTGTCGGCTCTTGGATTGTATTCATTAGAGTATAGAAGAATGAGAGGGGATCTCATAGAAACATTTTGAATGTTGAAAGGGTTGGACAGAGTAGATGTGGAAAGGCTGTTTCCCTTGGTGGGTGAGTCCTGGACAAGAAGTCACAGTCTAAGAATTAGAGGGTACCCATTTAAAACAGAGATGAGGAGAAATTTTTTTAGCCAGAGGGTCGTGGATTTATGGAATTCGTTGCCACATACAGTGATGGAGGCCCAGTCATTGAGGGTTTTTAAGGAGGAAATTGACAGGTATCTAATCAGTCAGGGTATCAAGGGATATGGGGAAAAAGCCAGAAATTGGAAATAGGCGGGAGAATAGTTTAGCTCATGGTGGAGTGGCAGAGCAGACTCGATGGGCCGAATGGCCTACTTCTGCTCCTTCGTCTTGTGATCTTGTGAATTATATCGTACATGAAAAAATGCTTCCTCTTGGATCATTTTTAAGAAATTTTAATTAGTTTTACTTACCAACAATTTTTTTTATGCTCCTATTAAAACAGCTCAGTTCTTGTCACCTCACTACAGGAAGGATGTGGAAGCTATAGAAAGGGTGCAGAGGAGATTTACAAGGGTGTTGCCTGGATTGGGGATCATGCCTTATGAGAATAGGTTGAGTGAACTCGGCCTTTTCTCCTTGAAGCAACGGAGGATGTGAGGTGACCTGATAGAGGTGTACAAGATGACGAGAGGCATTGATCGTGTGGATAGTCAGAGGCTTTTTCCCCAGGGCTGAAATGGTTCCCATAAGAGGACAGGTTTAAGGTGCTGGGGAGTAGGTACAGAGGCGATGTCAGGGTTAAGTTTTTTAGTCAGCGAGTGGTGAGTGCGTGGAATGGGCTGCCGGCAACGGTGGTGGATGTGGATACGATAGGGTCTTTTAACAGGCTTTTAGATAGGTACATAGAGCTTAGTAAAATAGAGGGCTATAGGTAAGCCTAATAATTTCTGAGTTCGGGACATGTTTGGTGCAACTTTGTGGGCCGAAGGGCCTGTATTGCGCTGTAGGTTTTCTATATTTAAAACATTCACATACATAATGCTGCTGTCTATTCTGTGTGAAATCATGGTTGGAATTACTTAACATATGAACAACAGTACTAGCCTTGTAATGTTGAATTGTAGATTTTAATCTGTTAAACAGATTAAATTGTTCTTTGGTAATATGATTTTTTTGCTTTTGAATTATTCATTTAATGCCACATACTTTCAACGTTCCCTGTTGCTGCAGTACCATAAGCTTATTTGAAGAATTTAATGTAGATAGTAGCAAATTAGATATGTGTAGATTTTAGCCAAAGATGTCAAAATACCATCTTATGCAAAGTATATGCTACCAAGAGCTGTCTTAATAATAAGCAGGAAAGCACAATAGGTTGAAATTGTCTCATACTGTGTTCGATTGTGCCATGAAATACATTATGCAACATATTCATAGAATATAAGCTACTTCATAGAAAACTAGGCATTTTACATTCAAGATAATTGATATTGTTGTAAATACAAAAATTATTACAAGATATAAATAATATAACTTGTCTTTTTCAGCAGTACTGTGAAGATTAATACACAACTGATGCACATGATATGAAACAGATTTGAGGCTCCAATATTGCCATGTGCATAAGGGTGCAATGGAGCATATAAATCTTAGTTAGAAGTCCTGAAATGTCAGTGATGGAGATGTGATAAATATACCAATGCCTGAGGCTAGTAAGATAGAGCTTTTAAGACCCTTCACTTAACCTAATTGTGTGTGTGAGCTTCATTGAACCTTTTGCAGCGCTGTATCCACATCCTTCAGGCCACAGTCCTGCCTCTGTCCTCCACAGCTTTCTACTCACAATTCTTTTTAAACATGTAATGGGGGCCCTTTTGATCCCAGATATTTCTAGTAATGGGCACTTCCTTCGCCAAGTCTGGCAGCACAGCCTTCATAAACTTAATCCCTGTTCTCATCCATATTGTTCCAATCTTCACATTTTACCAGGTCAGGTTCATTTTCTGCAGGTCACCTGTTACATTTATACATCTGTATCACATTTTAACTGTTGCTAGCCTCTCACGATATTAACACAGATCACTGACTGGACACTGCTAAAGGGTCCAGTCAGTGAACTGTGCTGACTAGGTAATAAACACAGAATACATTTAATGGATGAAACACCATATCATCCCTGTCTCTGTAACTAATTCTGATTGACACTAAAATGTTGTTAAGTAATAACATTCCAGACTATGTTGTTTTGGATAACCACTGGACAACAAATTTTTTCAAAAGTGTTGCTTCCTCAGAATTTTTTTTTGTTTGTGATAGGCTGCTTGAATATGAACACAAATATAATTTCAGATTACTTGTATCACATAGGAATTTGGAGAAACAACAAATTAACTTTTATTGAATATCACACACAAAATGCTGGTGGAAGGGTCTCGGCCCGAAATGTCGACAGTGCTTCTCCTTATAGATGCTGCCTGGCCTGCTGTGTTCCACCAGCATTTTGTGTGTGTTGTTTGAATTTCCAGCATCTGCAGATTTCCTCGTGTTTGCTCTATTATTGAATATAATGTGTTTAATTGCATAATGGTGCTGATGCTTTGCAATAGTTCAACTAAGTTAAAAATATTTTGTTAATGATTTTCATTTGTACTCAGTGTCTGAGGCTTCTCGTCTAAGTGTCCAACAATAATTCGCCAGCACTGAATTATTGCCCTGGTATCTTTTCTCCATGACCGCAATGTCCTGGTGAAACTTTCACCATGTTCGTCTCTAACAGCACCAAGATTTGCAGGGAAGAAGTCTAAATGGGAATGCAGAAAATGAATCTTTAGTGACACGTTGCATTTCATGGTTCTATATGCTTGAAGCATGCTTTCAACCAGCTGCATGTAGCTTGGTGCTCTGTAGAAGCCGAGAAAAATTTCAACAAATTCCTTGAATGCCTTCCTTGTGATTTTCTCCGGTCCCACTAGAAATTCTTCAAATATTCTATCAATGATGACCTATTTGATTTGTGGACCGACAAAAATGCTTTCCTTAATCTTGGCATCAGTTATTCTGGGAAGCATCTGTCTCAAATATCAAAATCCTTCATAGAATTTTTGTGCCTGGTGATAGCAAATTCCATCCTTACAGTCCTGAACCCAATAATTATTACTAAACCCTGTCCTGCCATGCAGCAGTCGCACCGCCTAAGCATACCCAAGCATACCTGGACAAGGTAGGAAACTTCCCAGCTTACATTGTAGACAGCATTTCAATTGACTTGAATTATGAATTGAAATAATAAACATAAGTGATTTCAAAAAATACACACAAAATGCTGGTGGAACACAGCAGGCCAGGCAGCATCTATAAGGAGAAGTACAGTCGACGTTTCGGGCCGAGACCCTTCGTCAGGACTAACTGAAAGGAAAGATACTAAGAGATTTGAAAGTAGTGGGGGGAGGGGGAAATGCGAAATGATAGGAGAACACCGGAGGGGGTGGGATGAAGCTAAGAGCTGGAAGGTGATTGGTGAAAGTGATACAGAGCTGGAGAAGGGAAAGAATCATGGGACGGGAGGCCTCAGGAGAAAGAAAGGAGGAGGGGGGAGCACCAGAGGGAGATGGAGAACAAGCAAAGTGATGGGCAGAGAGAGAGAGAAAAAAAAACAAACTAAACTCAGGGCTAGGGTAAGAAGGGGAGGAGGGGCATTAATGGAAGTTAGAGAAGTCAATGTTCATGCCATCAGGTTGGAGGCTACCCAGCCAGCATATAAGGTGTTGTTCCTTCAACCTGAGTTTGGATTCATTTTGACATTTTGATGGATAGACATATAGGAGTGAGAATGGAACGTGGAATTAAAATGTGTGACCACTGGGAGATACTGCTTTCTCTGGCAGACCAAGCGTAGGTGTTCAGTGAAACGGTCTCCCAGTCTGCGTCGGGTCTCATCAATATATAAAAGGCCACACCGGGAGCACCGGACGCAGAATACCACACCAGCCGACTGACAGGTGAAGTGTCACCTCACCTGGAAGGACTGTCTGGGGCCCTGAATGGTGCTGAGGGAGGAAGTGTAAGAGCAGGTGTAGCACTTGTTCCACTTACAAGGATAAGTGCCAGGAGGGAGATTGGTGGGAAGGGATGGTGGGGGGACGAGTGGGCAAGGGAGTCGCGTAGGGAACGATCCCTGTGGAAAGCAGAAGGAGGGGGGGAGGGAGAGATGTTCTTGGTAGTGGGATCCCGTTGGAGGTGGCGAAAGTTACGGAGAATTATACGTTGGACCTGGAGGCTGGTGCGGTGGTAAGTGAGGACAAGGGGAACCCTATCCCAAGTGAGGTGGTGGGCGGATGGGGTGAGGGCAGATGTGCGGGAAATAGGAGAGATGCATTTGAGAGCAGAGTTGATGGTGGGAGAAGGGAAGCCCCTTTGTTTAAAAAAGGGAGACATCTCCTTCGTCCTGGAACAAAAAGCCTCATCCTGAGAGCAGATGTGGCGGAGACGGAGGAATTGTGAGAAGGGGATAGCATTTTTGCAAGAGAAAGGGTGGAAAGAGGAATAGTCCAGGTAGCTGTGAGAGTCTGTAGGCTTATAGTAGATATTTCAAAAAATATTAATGATTTCAAAAAATGGTGTGTGATAGGGAAATTGCATGGTGATTTTCATGATCAGTAGCCCAAAATTCATAAGATACACCTAAAGGTATTCAGGAAGCAAAATCTTTGTTGTCCAGTGATTATTGTAGCGAACATGATAAATACATCAACTTAAAAAAATATATTTGAAGTAACACAGAAGAACAAGTGTTAATTATGACTGGCAATGGTAAAACTTTAATAATGCTTTCTTTGGGAGCCTGATGACAAATTGCATTATTATTATATAATGACTTCAATTCCCTTCACAAATCTCTTTTGTAGGGAAATGCACAATGTAGCATAAGTTTCATGCACTGTTAGCAATACCTTTCATCAGTTTTCTCATGATCAGAAGTTAACTGCTTAGATGGACTTAACAAGACTGAATATGTTCTGCTGTTTGTGAGCGATATAACTGGGTTATCTCGCACGTTGTCAGTTAGACACCGGGGTTGTAACTACACTGAGATAGCTTGTTCAGAGATTCAGTTAGTTCTGGAGTCCAGGTTTTCAGTACATTCAAAGGGGATGTCATCTAACCCCTAGAGTCTTTGCTGTATCCATTGGTCACAGCCTTTTCTTGATATCATATGGAATTAATTGAACTGGCTTCTTTGAAGGTTGGAAGCATACAAAAAAGGGATCAATAACTAGACACTTTGGACTAAAAAGAGGTTGTAAATATTTCACTTTTGTCTACAACTTATGTACTCGAACATCACTAAGGATATTCTTGGAGCCCCCCCCCCCAGCTGATTAATTATTCACATCCAGATTTGGCAAGACTTGGGTATGAGCTTATTCAACCCGAATGCATGCTGTTTTTGCTGTTTTGCATACATGTACTCCTGTGCTGCAGCTTCACCATGTTGACATCTTTTCATATTCACCATGCCCTCTCGCCCCCTGCTCTTCATTGAACTAATGTTGACCTCTTTGCTCATTTATAATGGTAGAATAGTTCAATAATGCCTTTTTAATGTTAATTTATTGACTTTTACCCACAATACTGTTTGCTTACAGTAATCGATGTCGCTGGAAAGAGGAACTTAAATGAAGCACTGATTTTTCTTATACAGTCAGAGTCACAGAAACAGGCCCTAGAGCCCATCTGGTCTGTGCCAAACTATTTAGTAAAGGATAATTCAGTGTGCTACAGTAACCTGGGCAAGAATTCATATTTTTCCAGTGTATACCATCACCTCAACTGGAAGATATCATCCTGTCCTGAAATGTGTCCTAGACAGAATTAGTTCATATTTGGAGTTTGTAGTCCTCCTCCCTAAAAAAAAGATATGGAGACAAAGAATATATCATCAAGATTACAAGGATTGTTTGCAATTAGGAAGTAAATTTTATAAAAATACAATAGCCTGCATTTCTTTGAAAGGGAGCTCTTGTAAAAATAGGTTTCATGATTGTGTGTTTTGTGCTGGGATTGTTTTCTGAAGGACTGGATGTTGCAGATCATTACCATAAAAAAGCTACCTTCTGTCTTTGAATATTTTGAATAAATATGCCATTATAATTTAACAGAACTTTTTAAAATCTCTTCCTAAGAAACAGAAAGAAGAAGAATGTGTATTTTTGATGTGCCTATCAGGCTTTGACAGAAACAGAACATGAGGAAAAGACATTAAACTGAAGATAGGAATTAATGTTGCACATATTGTAAATATCTACCCCTCCCCCACCTGTCATCTGTGGAGCTAACTGGGAACCTAATATACATCTTTTATTAATGAAAATACATTATATCTTATTGAAACTAATGATTCGTTGCTTTTGTTTCAGATATGGAGACATGGTACCAAAGACCATTGCTGGAAAGATCTTTGGATCTATCTGCTCTTTGAGCGGAGTGTTGGTTATTGCCTTACCTGTGCCCGTCATTGTCTCAAACTTCAGTCGCATCTATCATCAGAACCAACGGGCAGATAAGCGCAAGGCACAGAAGGTACTCTGATAGTTCTAATCCATACATGTCTTAATATAACATCTGCAATTTATTTACAAATTAGTTTCAAGTTAGTTGTAAAGATATTGCTTTGTACGCACAAATTAGTTTAAAGTTGTGACTAAGGGCATTGATTGACATGTGGTGGTCCTGAGGAAAGGAAAACTAATTTATTCATTTGATATTGATTGTTGAATTTTTAATTTGTGTGGGCAAGAGTAAATGGTGGCTGTGGTAAATGGTTGGGTCTTTTTGGTTGTTCTGTTTCTACTTCCACTGTCAGCAAAGCATAAAACAGGTACGCATTGAGTGGTGGTTTATTATAGATCCTGACTCCTTCCTTCTGAATTGAAAACATTGTACCTGAAACTTAACAGTGCAAACCAGTTTTATTGTATTTATCACTGATTTAAGATTCCAGAAGCCAATATGTTCCTATGCCAAAGAATTTGAATGGTGAAATTCATTGGCAGTGATATTTTTGAGTTAGTGCAAGAACTCCCAATTTGCCAAAATGCGGCAAAGCTGTGCCTAAATGTAACACCCAGTAAAGCCAAATACCTGCCTATCGGGATCAGAAGTTGGTTTTAAACAGCATCCAAAGAAAGAGGAAGAGGTGAAAAGGCAAGGGGGTTTAGGGAAGCGTGTACAAAACTAATGCTTTAAATAATAGATGGGGCACAAAAGACTGCAGTTGCTGGAATATGGAGCAGCAATCTGTTGGAGGAACTCAGAAGGTCCCACAGCATCTGTGGAAGGAGCAGAACTGACAACATTTTGGATCAAAAGCCTGCATCTCATGACCCCCTGTGTTCCTGCAGCAGGTTACTTGTTCCGGTAAATTATATCTGCATTGTTGCAACGTTATGAATAAAGAAAGTTGAAGGTACTCAAAAGGTCAGAGTTTAAGGGAAGGATTGCGTGAGGATGAGAAATTAATTTTTGAAGAGTGGAAAATGGGAGGCCCAGTGGCAGAAGAAATATTGACATTCCAGACATTATACCGGGCATTCAGGAGAGTCAGGGAAGTGAAGTTTGTGCAGTGAAAATTATGACTGAGAAGGTGCTCAGGAAGCTTAATGGTCTGAGGGTGGATAAATCTCCTGGACCTGGTGGAATGCACCCTCAGGTTCTGATGGAAGTAGCTGGAGAGACTGTGGAGGCATTAATAGTGATCTTTCAAGAATGGATAGATTTTGACATTGTACCGGATGACTGGGAAATTCCAAATGTTACCCGGCTATTTAAGAAGGGTGGGAGACAGCAGAAAGGAAACTATAGACCTGTTAGCCTGACATCAGTAGTTGGGAAGTTGTTGGAATCAATTGTTAGGGATGAGATTATGGAGTACCTGGAGGCACATGACAAGATAGGCCAATGCCAGCATGGTTTCCTGAAAGGAAAATCTTGCCTGATTAACCTACTGCAGTTTCTTGAGGAAATTACAAGCAAGGTAGACAAAGGAGATGTAGTAGACGTGGTGTACTTAGATTTTCAGAAGGCCTTTGACAAGGTGCCATACATGAGGCTGCTTAGCAAGATAAGAGCCCATGGAATTACAGGGGAGTTCCTAGCATGGGTGGAGCATTGGCTGGTCAGCAGAAAACAGAGAGTGGAAATAAAGGGATCCTATTCTGGCTGGCTGCCAGTTACCAGTGGAGTTCCACAGGGGTCTGTGTTGGGACCGCTGCTTTTTACGATGTATGTCAATGTTTTGGACTATGGGATTAATGGATTTGTGGCTAAATTTGCGGATGATAGGTGGAGGAGCGGGTAGAGTTGAGGAAACAGAAAGCCCGCAAAGAGACTAAATTGTTTAGGGGAATGGGCAAAGAAGTGGCAAACGAAATACAATGTTGGAAAGTGTATGGTGATGCACTTTGGTGGAAGAAATAAACAGGCAGACTATTATTTAGATGGGGAGAGAATTCAAAATGCAGAGATGCAAAGGGATTTGGGAGTCCTTGTGCAGGATACCCTAAAGGTTAACCTCCAGGTTGAGTCTGTGGTGAAGAAGACGAATACAATGTTGGCATTCATTTCTAGAGGTATAGACTATAAGAGCAGGGATGTTATTTCCCATGGTAGGGGAGTCTAAGACAAAAGAGGGCATGACATCAGGATTGAAGGACGTCCATTCAGAACAGAGATGTGGAGAAATTACTTTAGTCAGAAGGTGGTAAATCTGTGGAATTTGTTGCCACGAGCGGCTGCGGAGGCCAATTCATTGGGTGCATTTAAGGCAGAGACAGATAGGTTCTTGATTAGCCAGGGTAACAAAGGGTATGGGGAGAAGGCAGAGGGGTGGGGATGACTGAAAGAATTGGATCAACCCATGATTGAATGGTAGAGCAGACTCAGTGGGCTGAATGGCCTACTTCTGCACCTATATCTTATGGTCTTATGGTCTTACCTTTGATATTATCCATCCTACTTCAAGTCATTAACATCCTTGCAAAAGTAGGTTACCTAAAAATGGACAAAATGCCCTAACTATCCTTGATCATATGGATTAGTGCCATACTCTGCAACGTGACAGACATATCGAGGCTACTGGCTTTTTTCAGAATTTACTTCAAAATATTGTACAATTGCTGCCATTTATATTATTCAGATATCTTGCTTTGTTAGAAATATTTATGATAAGCTAGGTTAATTTGAATCTTTACTTATCGTAGTACAGTGAAATATAGCAACTTAAAACACTGGGCTATTTTTTTTTGTTTGCATGGAAATAGATGCTTGAAAGATCAGGTTTGCTGGTTGTTTGTAGGGTTGTTTACCAAGCCTGGAGCTTAGGATACAAACATTTTGTCAACAGTCAAGGTAACATCATCAGTGCACAATTAAGTGTTGTTTCTGCCTAGTGCTTGTGTTTATATTGGTCCAACTCATTCTGATTGGTTGGCTGTTGCGCTGGCTGCTATTCTCCACCGGGTCCCAGCCAACTGGATTGTTGAGTGATCTCCACTGACTTGTATCCCTGGTTATCAGTCGATGTGATTGTTGGTTCTTTGGGTCTCCACAGCTCACCTCTCAACCCCTATACCACGGATACATATGTTTGTAAATTGCGTCCAGTTCAATACGCTTGTTAATGAAGTCTTCTGTTGAGAACCAAGCTTCTAAGAATTCTCTTGATTTTTATTGTTCAGTGCTTCTGCCAGGACTTTTGTAGTTTCCCAGATGGAAGTGTGTCCTTGGTATTCATGTGCAGAGATGACTGCCAGAGGATCGTGTCCTCTTAACGGTTAGCTGATGCTCATGTAGATTCGTGGATAGTTTTCTCCCTATCTCCTCTACATAATGTTCACTTTGAATTCGGTGTATTACATTTGTTCTCTCTGTGTGGGTTGTTGGATCTTTGGGTCTCGAGACGAATGTTCTGATAGTTGTGCTGGGTTTGTGTGCTACCATTATTCCGTTTGGAGCAGTCGAGCCGTAATTTCAGAAATATTCCTGATGTATGGTAGGGTTAGCCTCTTTCTTGTCTGTGCAGCAGGAATTTCTAGGGTTGAGACACCTTCTGATGAAGTTTATTGGATAGCCATTGCACATGAATACTTTGAAAAGGTGATTTTCTTCTTTCTTTTTGAGGTCTATGCTACATCAGTGTGTTTCCACTCAACTGAATAACATTCAGACACAATGTATTTGCAGATTGACATGAATTCCCACCTGCTAAGACCTAAAGGCATTAAAATCTCCTCCTCCAAGTATAGCTCTATAAGATTTTTACAAACAGATCTGTCAGTGTTTGAGCATTGCAGTGTCAGACATTGTATAATTTCCTAATGGACAATTATTACTACCTTACTATTTGTTTGGAATTAGGTGTAATAGAATGAACAAGGCTTGTCTGGGTTCCTCTCCAATTCTAGCTGACATAAGCAGTGTTAATTGAATGTCTTGTAGTATTGCAGCTTTTCGTGCAAATGTTTCTTCTATTTCTGCCCTTTCCAAGAAGCTAACCAGCAGCCAGCACATCAGTGCTGAGAATATAAATGCTTGTTTTTTTGGAAAATGTCCTGTTTTTCTTGAGCTTATTGGAGGAGACTCAAAAAAACAGAACACGCTCATGAAATACAAAAGCAAAATACTGCTGATACCAAAAAATTGTTGTGCAAATGCATAGAAGGTCAAGCAGTATTTGTAAATAAAGAAATAGTAAAGATGGTCCTCAGGTTTATTTTGCACTATGTCAGGCCTACTTGGAATAGTATAGGAGAGTAAAGACAGAGAGTCTTCAGGAGGGAGTGGGAGTGCAATGAAGAATTAAAGTGACTGGCAGATGGAAACGTAGGCTCTCTCTTGCAGCCTGAACAAAAATATTCAGCAAAGTGACCATCTAAGTATTGGTTGGTATCTCCAATGCAGAAGAGGCCAAATTGTGAGGGTGGAAATAGTGTGAGTGAATTGTTCATTCACTTGAAACGACTGATTGAGTTAGAATCCCTGGACACTTAAACGAGTAGGGGTAGGATAATATTATAGCTACGTACCTTAAGGTGGTGGTGGTGAAGAGTGAACCAAGTAAACTAGGAATGATTTCAACTCTGTGGTTCTCTCTGAAGAAAACATTATGTGTATGACTTCCTGGTTTCTTCTTCCCTTGGTCTTCTAGCTATCACCAATGTTTAGTTTTTCCCTTGTTTGCATTTTACCAACAATGCTGAAGTTATTAATTTGAAGCATTAGTTCTGTTTCTCTCCCCACAGAAGCCACCTGACCTGCTCAGTATATTGAGAATTTTCTGTTTTTATTTCAGAACTCAAGCATCTGCAGTGTTTTAATACATTACCTGGAATTCAAGGCAAAATAAAGACTAGAGGTGTTAACTTGGTACTATACTTAGTTAGCTTCATAGAACGGCAATTAATAGCAACCTCTTTTAAGAAAATAATTGCACATTTTGCAATTATCTTTCTGTGTGTCATTAACTTCACACCTCTCTTATCCAAAATAGTTTGTTTGAGTGTTGTTAAACTTAACCACATTTTTTTTTAACTGGCACGGTTAATTCCTAAAAGTCACAGTAAATCCTAAGATAAGCAGTGTATTCATCCTACTGGTTAAAGCAAGGGGCGAGAAATATTTTTGCATTATGCAATATTATTTCAACCGTTTCAGCTATTCATATGCATAGCACAATGGAGTCCTAGAACACTACTGCACTGTACAGGCCCTTTGGCCCATCTAGTAAATGCCGAGCTATTAATCTGCCTAGTCCCATCGACCCACCCCAGACCTTAGCACACCATACCCCTCCCACACATGTACCTATGCAAATTTATATTAAATGTTAAAATCCACTTACACTGGCAGTTTGTTCACACTCTCATCACTCTGTGTGAAGTAGCTCCTTCATATGGCCATGGCAGGAAAGGCTGAATTCAAACCAGGCTGAAACGCCGAGGAATGAGGCCTCCTTTACCTAGCATCTTGTTGACAAATGTGCAGTTGCTGGAAAATTAAGATTGACGATCTCAGGGCAAGGCTGCTGTATCAGAGGCAGGTGAAGCAGATCTCAATTGTTCGTTGCATAGAGACTTGGTTAACAGCAAACACGCCAGGCACAGCTATCCGACCAGAAAGTTTTACAATTTCCAGAATGGATCAAACTGCGAAATCTGGTAAGGAAAAAGGTGGTGGCGTGTGCTTTTTGGGCAATTCTCTTTGGTGTTTGGACATGGGGGTAATGTCGACCTCTCGCTCCCCTGACTTAGAACACCAAATGATAAAACATAGACCATTCTGTTTGGCACATAAGTTCTCATCCATGATCCTGACCGCAGTTTATTTACCACCATCAGCCGATTATCAGCAACCACTTATGAAACCGCATGATGTCGGATGCAGGAAGAAACAGCCCATACCGAAGAACTGCAAGTTACGGTCGGCAACTTTAACCTGGCCTGTTTGAAGAAAACAAGGATGTGCCCAATTATCACCAGCATGTAACCTGTTGCACTAGAGGTCCCAACACACTAGATCACTGCTACAGTACGATAAGGAATGCCTATTGTTCCTTCCAAAGATCTCATTTTGGCAAATCGGACCATTCCTACTATCAGCAGACAGATAGAGAGGTATTAGAAGGCAGAGGAACAGTTACGAGATTGCCTTGAGTCAGTGGACTGGGCTGTCTTCAAGCATTCATCTGAGTATCTGATTGACTACACCAGGATCTTTACAGACTTTATTAAAACAACTGTAGATGAGTGTGTCCCCACAAAATTGTTTAGGGTTTACCCCAATCAGAAGCCCTGTATGAACCATGAAATCCGGAATTTGCTGAGGGCCAGATCAGAGGCATTCAAGTCTGGAGATCAAGAATGCTACAAGAGGTGCAGGTATGAACTCCAGAAAGCCATCTCACAGGTGAAGTGGAGATTCTGGACCAGACAGGATTCAACAAGGGATGTTCGACAGCTGTGGCAGGAATTGAATGCTTTAAGTTAAATCTAGCAACAAAGGGGACAGCAGAACTTCACTTCCAGATGAGTTTGATGCCTTCTATGCTCACTTTGATCAGCAGAACTGGGAGGAAACATCGCCTGCCTGAATGCCTCCCAATGATCATAGAACATGGAACATAGAATAGTACAGCACATTACAGGCCCTTCGGCCCACAATGTTGTGCTGACCCTCAAACCCTGCCTCCCATATAACCCCCCACCTTAAATTCCTCCATATACCTGTCTACTAGTCTCTTAAACTTCACTAGTGTATCTGCGTCCACCACTGACTCTGGCAGTGCATTCCACACACCAACCACTCTCTGAGTGAAAAACCTTCCTCTAATATCCCCCTTGAACTTCCCTCCCCTTTCCTTAAAGCCATGTCCTCTTGTACTGAGCAGCGGTACCCTGGGGAAGAGGTGCTGGCTGTCCACTCTGTCTATTCCTCTTAATCCTTGAGATCCTTTGGTCTCAGTATCTAAAGACGACGTGCAGGCTGCCTTCAAGAGAGTGAATTGAATACAAGCATCCGCTCCAGACGGAGTACCTGGCTGAATACAGAATACCTGTGCTGACCAACTGGCTGGTGTATTCACAGATGTCTTCAACCTCTCGCTCCGGCAGTGTCTGATACCCGTCTGCTTCAAGCAGCCGTCAATCATACCAGTGCCCAAGAACTGCTTCAATGATTATTGCCAGTAGCAGTTACATTCACAGTGATGAAGTGTTTTGAGAGGCTGGTGTTGAAGTGTATTAGAGTGACAACTTGGATCTGCTCCAATTTGCCTACCAAGGCAACAGGTCCACAGCAGATGCCATGTCATTGGCTCTTCACACAACCCTGGAACACTTGGACAGCAAATATACATACATTAGGATGCTCTTTAGTGGTTACAGCTTAGTATTTAATACCATCGTCCTCTCAAAACTAGTCAGTAAACTCCAGACTTGGGCCTCAATACCATCTTGTGCAATTGGATCCTGGATTTCCTCTCTTGCAGACCCCAGTTAGTTTGTATTGGCAAAAACATCTCCTCCACAATCTCCATCATCACAGTTGTACCAGAATGATGTGTGCTTAGCCCCCAGCTCTACTCACTGTACCTCTATGACTGTGTGGCTAAGTACAGCTCCAACACCATATACAAGTTTGCTGTTGACACCACTGTTGCCGGCCGTATCAAAGGTGGTGATGAATCAGCATATAGAAGGAAGATTGAAAACTTGGCTGAGTGATGTAATAACAACAACCGCTCACTCAGGGTCAACAAGACCAAGGAATTGATCGTAGACTTCAGCGGAGGGGAACCAGAGGTCCATGAGCCAGTACTCATTGGAGGATCAGTAACTTTAAATTCCTGAGTGACCTCAGAGGACCTGTCCTGGACCCATTATATATATATGTAATTGCAAAGAAAGCACAACAGCGCCTCTACATCCTCAGGAATCTGCGGAGATTTGGCATGTTATCAAAAACCTTGGCAACTATAGATGTGTGGTGGGAAGTCAGCTGACTGGCTGCATCATAACCTGGTACCGTATGTGAACACTGATGCCTTTGAGCAGAAAATCCTACAAAAGGTAGTGAATTAGAAAAACCAGCATTCATCATCGAAGATCCTTATCACCAAGCCATGCTCTTTTCTCACTGATGCCATCAGGTAGAAGGTACAAGTGCCTCAGGACAGGTTGAAGATCAGTTACTACCCCTCAGCCATCAGGCTCTTGAACAAAAGGGGATAACTACACTCATTCTAGTTCTGGTGTTCCCACAACTGATGGTCTGACCTTAAGAACTCTTTATCTTGTTATTTCACGCTGTCATTATTTATTGCTCTTTATTTATATTTGCGTTGGCATAGTTTTTTTTCACTGATCCTGTTTACAGTTGTGTTTCTATAGATTTGCTAAGAATGCCCACAGGATAAAGAATCTCAGGGTTGTATGTGGTAACATGTATGTACTTTTATAATAAATATTACTTTCAACTTTCATATTTCGCCTTTCACCATTTAAGCATGACCCCAAGTTCTAATCTCACCCAACCTCAGTGGAAAAATCCTGCATACATTTACACTATCTGTACACCTGGTAATTTTGTGTACCTCTATTCTTGTAAATTTTCTCTATACTCTTTCAATATTATTGACATCTTTAGTAGGTGACCAGAACTGCACACAATACTCCAAATTGGGCCTCACCAATATCTTATTCAACTTAAATATAACATCCCACTCCTGTACTCAGTACTTTGACCTTATGAAGGTCAATGTGCCAAAAGCTCCCTTTATAAACATATCTGCAAGCTTTGTCTCTTTCATGGAATTATGAATCTGTATTCCCAGATCCCTCAGTTCTACCACATTCCACAGTGCCCTAACACTCACCAGGTAAGACCTACCCTGGTTCGTCTTCCCAAAGTGCAACACCTCACACTTGTCTGCATTAACTTCCATCTTCAATTTTTCTGCCCATTTTTCCTGCTGGTGCAGATCCCACTGCAAGTTTTGACAGACTTCCTTGCTGTCTACTACGCCCCTGAATCTTGGTGTGATCCACAAATTTGCTGATCCAGTTAACTACATTATCTTCCAGATTATTGATATAGATGACCAACAACAGACTAATCCCCGTGCCACACCACTAGCCATAGGCCTCCAGTCAGTGGCAACCATCTACTAGCACTCTCTAGCTTCTCATACAAAGCCAATCTCTAATCTAATTTACTACCTACAATGTAGTAGATAGTGGAATGGATTTCTGTTCATTAAACATTCTTACACAATGACTCCATTGATCATTCAACACACAGTTGATATCACTAATACAATATTTGTACGCTAATATGTGTCAAAGAGACATCACAGGCTTCCAGTACAATTCAGATGTACTGCGCTATGAGCACACATCCATTCTGCATAAGTTGTATCTAAAAGTATGTTACATACTGCTTAATATCGCTACACCTCATGACAATGATGATGGCATCGGTCTGCCTCAAAGGACAATGGATAGCAACACTGGAGCAACCTCTCCAGAGTACAAGTCTGGGCAGAAGGTATGGAGATCCTGGGATGCCCAGTCATCAAGATTTCCCTCTCAGTCTCACCGGTATAGTCTAAAGGAAAGCGAAGCAATACATTTGGCACCAGCTTGGCTGCAGGAGCTGCTGGAATAGTGTTCAGTGACATCCAGCCACTTGAGGGGCTCCAGTCCAGATTATCTGCTTGGGTATACTCCCTTAGCCTTCGTCTTTCCTGAGGCTGTCCACAAGGCAGTGATCGTTCCACATGACCAGTGGTCAAGACCTAAACCAAATTTGCCAATTTTTCAATTGTTTTTTTATTGTAACACAGATGAAACAAAGTCTAAATTTTTTTTTGAGTTTTTAATTTACTTTATGAACTTCTGAATTATTATATATTTGAGGGACAAAGTTTGACAGAAGGTGGTTTTGATTGCCTTCATATCAAAATAGATCCTTTGAAAAGATAATATGATATTATTCAACTGACTAACCTTATTTCCTTTGGTTCTATGAATGCGTAATATCTATTATGCTAATTTTCATGTACACAAGAGAACAAGATGAATGAAAACCATCTGTCAAAATTCTTTTGTCAAAATGTTTGATCATGTACTGGCCTCAAAGTAAAAGAATTGTGGGTGTTGTCTGCATACATGAGTGATTACATTCCAAGAAACTTATACACAGACCTATTGTAATTTTACACATAATAAAGCTTTCTTTCCTTAAAATCATTCACAAAACAAATGGAATCCAATTTTAAAATATGCATAGAGCTTTTTTCTCATTTTTGTCTTAATTAACCTTGACCAAATAAAGCTACTTCTAAATCTGATGTTCCTATTTAATATTTTGCATTGCCTATGCAAATGTAGCTTCAGGTTTTTGCTCAGCAAAGGTTGGTATGAGGGAAAAACTGGAGCTGCATTACTGTTCAAATGTAGGAGTCTTCACCACAAGATGTCCATTGGTAATTCCAGTGAGGACTACCATACTCAGAGATCAGTAAAACATTGCTACTACATAGAATGGTTAAGATGAACAACGTTGATGCATCTAAGAGAAAACTGATCAAGTACGTGGGGAAGAAAGGAGTACAATGACATGCTGACAGGACTAGAAAGGAAAACTGCGAGGAAAGAGCCGTAGTATTGATCTCTTGTGAGTGACTGTTTTTAAATTAGTAAAAGAAACCACTATTTAAAAAATCAGCTTTTAATCATTACATGGGTGCTTTCTTGGTTTATTTTTAGTTGATTATTTGTAAAATATAAATAAATGATATAAAGATGGGATTGAAATTCAACAGTGGTGATTGCAAAATGCAATTACCCCCACCTGTTGTTGGAATGCAGGCAACATGCCAATTTCCTTGCTCTTTTTGATCCTTGCACACCACCCCATTCATTGTCTGGATATTTTATTGACTAGCTTGTCACAACTGAAGCTATATGCCACTAAAGGTTTGCCTTAAAGAGGAAAACCATTGTAGCTGCTCTCGGGTATCAGATATCTCAAACCTGGGGGGAAAAATAATGTATTTCTACACTATGCCTCTCATAATCTTATAAACTCTGTCAGAACTTCCCTCAGGCCTTGCTGCTCCAGGGAAACAACCCAAGTTTGTCCAAGCTGTCCTTATAGCACTTGCCCTCTAATCCAGGGAACATCCTGGTAAACTGTCCTGCACCCTCTCCAAAGTCTTGACATCCTTCCCATAATGGGGTGACCAGAGCTGTGTGAAATACTCCAGATGCAGCCTATTAGTTACAGTGACATGCAAAAGTTTGGGCACCCCTGGTCAAAATTTCTGTTACTGTAAATAGTTAAGTGAGTAGAAGATGAACTGATCTCCAAAAGTCATAAAGTTAAAAATGAAACACTCTTTTCAACACTTAAAGCAAGATTAGTGTATTATTTTAGTTTTGTATAATTTTAGAGTGAGAAAAGGAAAGGAGCGCCATGCAAAAGTTTGGGCACCCCAAGAGATTTGAGCTCTCAGATAACTTTTACCAAGGTCTCAGACCTTAATTAGCTTGTTAGGGTTATGGCTTGTTCACAGTCATCATTAGGAAAGGCCAGGTGATGCAAATTTCAGAGCTTTATAAATACCCTGACTCCTCAAACCTTGTCCCAACAATCAGCAGCCATGGGCTCCTCTAAGCAGCTGCCAAGCACTCTGAAAACTGAAATAAATGATACCCACAAAGCAGAAGGAGGCTATAAGAAGATAGCAAAGCATTTTCAGGTAGCTGTTTCTTCACTTCGTAATGTAATTAAGTAATGGCAGTTAACAGAAACTGTGGAGGTCAAGTTGAGGTCTGGAAGACCAAGAAAACTTTCCGAGAGAACTGCTCGTAGAATTGCTAGAAAGGCAAATCAAAACCCCTGTTTGACTGCAAAAGACCTTCAGGAAGATTAAGCAGACTCTGGAGTGGTGGTACACTGTTCTACTGTGCAGCGACACCTGCACAAATATGACCTTTATGGAAGAGTCATCAGAAGAAAACCTTTCCTGCGTTCTCACCACAAAATTCAGTGTCAGAAGTTTGTAAAGGAACATCTAAACAAGCCTGATGCATTTTGGAAACAATTCCTGTGGACTGATGAAGTTAACATTGAACTTTTTGGCTGCAATGAGCAAAGGTATGTTTGGAGAAAAAAAGGTGCAGAATTTCAAGAAAAGAACACCTCTCCAATTGTTAAGCATGGGGTGGATCGATCATGGTTTGGGCTTGTGTTATAGCCAGTGGCACGGGGAACATTTCACTGGTAGAGGAAAGAATGAATTCAATTAAATACCAGCAAATTCTGGAAGCAAACATCACACCATCTGTAAAAACGCTGAAGATGAAAAGAGGATGGCTTCTACAACAGGATAATGATCCTAAACACACCTCAAAATCCACATTGGACTACCTCAAGATGCACAAGCTGAAGGTCTTGCCAAGGCCCTCACAGTCCTACAACCTAAACATCATTGAAAATCTGTGGATAGACCTCAAAAAAGCAGTGCATGCAAGACAGCCCAAGAATCTCACAGAACTAGAAGCCTTTTGCAAGGACTACTACTACTACTACGATATCGACTCAGACCTAGGGGACTGGCGTCGGGCACGATGACAGACTCTGCACTTTTTCCTCTCCCTCATCTATATTATCATTGGTAGTTCATCTACATTAGCTGCGCCGCTATCTGCTAGGAGCATGTTGACCATAGTATTGGGAGGGTGCCCAGGGTTCATCCTCCCATGTTTGGGGTCCCATGTGATGACCAGGATGGCATACACAGTGCCCTGCTAGTTGCAGTCTTCTCGCTTCAATTTTAGTAGTGAGCATCTGTAGGTCGTCATGAAGCTTGATGTTCGTCATGTGCTGTTTGCAAGGAAGAATGGGTGAAAATCCCCCAGACAAGAATTGAAAGACTCTTAGCTGGCTACAGAAAGTGTTTACAAGCTGTGATACTTACTAAATGGGGTGTTACTAAGTACTGACCATGCAGGGTGCCCAAACTTTTGCTTTGGGCCCTTTTCATTTTTTTTTTGTTATTTTGAAACTGTAGAAGATGGAAATTAAAAAAAGTAATCTTGCTTAAAATATTAAAGAAACGTGTCATCTTTAATTTTATGCCTTTTGGAAATCAGGTCATCTTTTACTCACTTAACTATTCACAGTAACAGAAATTTTGACCAGGGTGTCCAAACTTTTGCAAGCCACTGTATATCTTGATATGTTTTCAAGTTCTTGACAGAGAAGTGGAAAAGACCAGCGAGTTCAGTCAGTACAACATAGGACTCAATCCCACAGTTGAGGGTTCAAGCCCTGTGTTGGTTGCTGACGTTTTCAGGCAGCACGTTAGCGTAACGGTAAGCATATTACAGCACTAGCAGCCCAGGTTCAATTCCACCATTATCTGTAAGGTGACCACGTGACTTGTGACTTCCCTCCCACGTTCCAAAGACATATTGATTAATAGACTAATTTGACAGGAATGTACGGTCGGTTATGTCCTAAGTGCCCAGAGAGGGACAATGATACGGATCGACGGTTCACTGACTTTTAATAGGAATTGTGCAGAAAAAAAGGAAGAACAATAAACACTAGACTAACAGGGCCATTAACTGGTACTATAAAAATAAAGCTAACACAAATACAGCAGCTCAGCAATAGTAAATAAATACTGCTCCTTCACAACGTCAGTCAAAGCGGTAGTCTTTGTTCTCGGAACCAGGACATGGTAAGCAGGGAGCATTGACATTGCTGTCACATCTCAACAAGACTGAAACGAGAGGAAGGGAGTTAAACACCACCACAATGAAACACTAATTGGCTGAAACATTGATACTCACAAGCTAATTGGGGATCATGTTCAGCACCCTCCTACAAGGGTGTGTAGACCCCGTAGCACAGTCCATTGCTGTGACGTAATTGCTCACATGAGCATAATTGGGTGGCATGGACTTGTTGGACTGTAGTTACCTGTTACCAGACTATAAATTTAGAAATAGATACTATATCTACAAGAAGTCAGGAGATAAGCTCAGAAGGTTTTGGGTGTAATAGCCTTGAGTGTACTTACTTGAATGACACTCCATAGAAGTATCAGGGCCAGACCAAAAGGTATGTACAAGGATTATTAACTAACTTTTGTATGCACAGTAGCATAAAATAATTTATAAATCTTAAGTTTTTTATTTTGTAGTGGTTCCTATTCATATGCATTAGAGCCAAGCAGATACTGTGTGGTCAGTGAGAGAGGAAAGGTTGAGAGTTTGAATCGTTTGGTGAATGTGGTAATTGAATTTTAATTACTACCCATGTAAAATGGTATCTTTCCTTTCTCCTCTTCCACATGCTTCTGCTTCTCAGCTACTGGCCATGTGCTTGGTAGCAAGCTTTGTGTCCTAATGATGGGGAGTTTATGTAGCATGCAGCAAACCATTACAGATGGCTCTGCTAAGTACTGTGAGCTCACCAGGCAATGTTATTTCATTGGTGTGCTGAGTTACATGGCTTTTGCTGATGTCCACACGAATGGGTTTTGTACTAAAATCTTCAACGTCAGAGTTCCAGTCCCCACTTGGTCTGCTTGTGGCTCAAAGGCAGATAGCACAATGGAATTCCCTGAGCATGAAGGTATCTTAAATACTGCTGGAATGCCAGGCATCGATCTTCGTAATCTGCTGGCTGAGGTCACATACAAGATGGACGCTGAGCAAGTATTTTGTTTCTTGTATGGCAGAATTAATATGTATATGTAATTAATGAATCCCTGCATCTCAAAAATACCAGATATCCTAGCATAGCAACATGTGATTTCTCACCATTTATACTTGTTACCAAAGGACAGAATGTAGTTTCTTGCATAGCAAGATGCAGTTTATCAGCAATGACTGGCTATTACTAAGATGGATATTATGTGAGGTGAGGACTGCAGTACAATTGCAATCACTAAAGAGGCAGAGCTGAGCAAACTGGAGGGCATAAAGGTAGACAGTTCCTGGATGGAATGCAGAAAGGAATGGCAGAAATTATGGTAGAGTTGTTTGAGATGATGTACCAAAATTCTCTGAACTCCGGGTGGGTCCCAATGAATTAGAAGACTGTAAATTTCATGTTACTATAAAGACAGGATGTAGGCAGAAGGAAGATAACTATAGGCTGGGTAGCTTTAACGTCTGTAGCTGGGAAATGCTTGAAGCTATCATTCAGGAAGAAACACAAACAACTGGATAGAAGTAGTTTCATCTGGCAGTTACAGCATTTATTCAAAAGGGCAGGTCCTGTTAGACAAACTTACTGGAGTTCTAACAAGTGCAGTGGATAAAGAGCAATAGGTGGATAATGTACACTTGGAATTCCAGAAGGAATTCACTGAGATGCCACATAAAAGATTTATCCATAACATAAGGATGCATAGAATTGGAGGTAATGTATTAGCATGGAAGAGGATTGATTAATCAATAAATGACAGAGATGAGATAAATGAGTGTTTCTGTAATCAGCAATTAACAGTGAGAGGAGTGCCACAGAGGTCAGTGCTGGGCCCACAACTGTTCACAATATACAAAAACGTTTTGGAAGAGGTAACGTCTAAGTTTGCTGATGACACTAAATTGAGTGGAAGAGCAAATTGTGCAGAGGATGTGGAGAGTCTGTGGAGAAATATAGATAGCTTAATTGAATGAACAAGAGTCTGGCAGATGGAGTACAATGTTGGTACTGTTATGAGTGATGGACAGACCTGATGGTCAATGGGGTGCAGAGTTAACCATTCCCAACCCCCCTCCTGAGAACTACGAACTATTGCTGTTGCTATGCTGCTCATGAGAGAGATGAAACACAGGCAAGAACATCTGCTACAGATAAGAGGGGAGAGAGAGACTGTTGATTTACTGTATTATGACTCTTCCTTCCTGGATTATTTACTTTTCACTACAAGGACTTTGCTTTGCTTGTTAACATTCCTCAGGAGATAGCAGGAGTGGCCTGATTTGATGGACACGGTCATTTAGAGTTGATGGATAGCTGAGACCCCATGAGTGGGAATAAAAGACAGGTCTGGAGAGACACCCTTCAGACAAACCAGTGGACACTGATTGAGTGTTGGGAACCCACAGAAAGGTGGGGGAGTTTTGGAGACCCAACTAGGAGATCGGTCAGTAAAGCTCACAGTGTTATAGCAGGGCCAGTGGGGACTTGTGTGTGTGTGTGTGTCCACTCATGCCAGGTGACGAGTCCATCACAGAAGAATGGTTTAGCTGAAGAACAGAGGTGTCATAACTGAATGACCACAATGATACGACGGATTAAGAAAGCCACAAAAGGTTTGCCTGCCGCAACTGATGCTGTTACATCTTGCTCGCTCTCTCTCTCTCTCTCCAACGATTTCAACACAACACCATAACTACTTCAGCATTTATGAACTGAACTCTATACTTTCCTATGACAATTCATTTACCCCTAGACCTCGATAGAGCTTGTTTATTATTGATTATTATTATTCCTACACTTTTAGGTTTATTACTGCTAACTTGTTTTATATGTATATTAGCATTTTTGATATTGTATTGTGTAGTTTACTAATAAACACCTTTAGTTTGGTACCACCAGACTCCAATGGATTCTTCTTTCTCTGCTGGTCAGACACCCAGTTATGGGGTACGTAACAGTACATGTTAAGTTAACCACTTTGGAAGGTAAAATGGATGATCCGATTTTATTTAAATAGTGAAAGATTGCAGCTAACTGTTGTGCAGAATGAATTAGAACTTCTTTTGCATGATTGGTTAGCAGGTGCAACATGTTATCAAGAAATGTTATCCAGAATGTTGGACTTTATTGCTAGAGGTATTGAACTTAAGAGCAGGGAAGTTATACAGGGTACTGGCGACGCTGTACTGTATGCAGTTCTGGTACCCTTACTTGAGAAAAGATACTGGCTTTGGAGGCAATGCAGAGAAGGCTTGTAGCCAGAGCAGCATGATCTTCTTGAATTGCAAAGCAGGCTCAATGGTCAGATGGCCTACCATTTCCCCAGAAGAAGTCAGGTACATAAATGTTCATTGACATTATCATGGAGACGAGAAGTTACTAATGCTGTGATCTGGAAGAAACAGAAAGCTGCTGAAGGAACTCAGTGGCTCAAGATGCAACTGTGGAGGCAAAGGTTTGGTTGGCATTTGGGTCAAACTCCTATATCAGGAATATTACCTGAAAGCAGATCCAGGCAGGTCCTGGATATAACGTCCTGATTCAAAACATTAACTGTCCTACAGATGCTGTCTGACCTGCTATGTTCCTGCAGCAGCCTGCTTTTTGCTCCATTGCTATTTTCATATAACCTTACTAACAAACACCCAAACTCTGTTGCAGTTATTACTGTGACGGATGACAGATTTCATTGTGGATTGTTTATTGAAGGTCAGTTAGCTTACACCTTATTCCTCAATTCTGCCATGCAGGTGAATTCCTCCTTGAACATCGTGAGGGATTACAACCTCCTCTTGAGGGTTCTTCACTCCTTCTCCTCCTCCTCCTCCCTGTTTTGGCTCTTATCATACCCTGCTTGTAAACTATTCATTGTCCCATTTATGGATTTTTTGGAAATTCAAGATTATGTAATGTCATTTCTACTACACAAGTGTAAAGCAGAATGAAATCATTGTTACTCTGGATCTGTTGCAGTATATAAAAAATTACACTAAGATAAAGAACACAATAATATAAGAAACACACATAAAAATAAATACCTTAGATAGCTGATATACATAGATTGATTGTGTGTACATAAAGTGATGCTAGGCGGAGGTATGTCTGTCTTCTTTAGTTGTCCATCGGAATCCGATGACGATGTCCACTCCTTTAACGGTGAGATCTTTAATGACTGTACAGTCCTATCCTGGACCCACAAGCTCTATTGCAGGTGGGACATGTATATGTGGTAGTGGTGGTGGTAGTGATGGCAACCATGGCTGCATTTCTCCTGGCTCTCTTCTGCTGTCTTCTGGTATGTCTGTACATAAGGTGACTCTAACAGGATATGATAAGGTAGTGGTGGAGGTGGGTGTGGAGTGCTGGGTCAGTGGGTGGAGGTATAAATCAGGCTTACTGCTTGGGGAAAATAACTGTTTTTGAGTCTGGTGGCCCTGGCACGGATGCTTCATAACCTCCTCCCTGACGGGAGTGGGACAGACAGTCCATGTTAAGGGTGAGTGGGATCCTACATGATATTGCTGGCCTTTTTCCAACACCTTTGTATGTATGTATCCTTGATAGTGGGTAAGCTGGTGCTGGTGATGCATTGGGCAATTTTGACTACCCATTGTAAAGCCACAGTGCAGTTCCTGTACCATGCAGTGTTGCAGCATGTTAGGATGCTCTCTGCTGGATATCTGTAGAAAGTCCTTAGACTAGCTGTACATAGTCTAGCTCTGCTCTGAAAGCAGGGGCATTGGTGAGCTTTCTTGATTGTGTAGGATGTGTTCTGGGACCATGAGAGGTTGTGCGAGATGTTTGAACCTGTGCCACCGGTGAAAAGAGGGATGTGAATGGTGCAAGTTCTCCTGAAATCGATAACTACTCCTTTATCTTGTTGACACTGAGGAAGAGGTTATTTGTCCGTCTTCCTCCTCCTTTCTGAAGGCCATCTCATCGTTGTTGGTGATGAGCCCCACCATTGCCATGTCATCAGTGATCACCCATGTGTATGGCCATGCAGTCGTGTGAGCAAAGGAAATACCTGCCAGTAAGGGTTTGCAAGACAAACGGATTTGTACAGATGCCTTCAATTCAGTAACAAAAATCTTTTAGCCCCTGTAGCCTGGTTTGGGTTCAGTGACAGTCTTCACAATCTCTTTAGCTGCAAAGTTCCTAGGGATATTCATTACACACTTACCAATATGGAATCTCATGCAATTAGTTCTACATATACACACACTCAGGACATTCCCAGCAGCTGGAGACCGATCAGCCCTTGTACCTGCTCAACCATTCAGTAAGGCTTTGGCCAGCTTTTTATCTCAGCAGCATTTTCTTGCACAAAGCACATATTCCTTGATTCCTTTAAAACCAATCTTAATTATTTTTTCTTGCTTATATACTTGGGTATGGAGCCTCTGGAGCCCTCTTCAGCAGAGAATTTCAAAAAGCGAATGAATGTTACTTCTCATCGTGTCCTGAATGTCCAGTGCCTTACCTTGAAACGATGATTGCTAGTTCCAGAGACTCCAACCATGATAAATAATGTCATTTCCCTTATATCATCTGGTAAAAACAAGTGTAGAACGCAAGTAGTGGATATCACAGATTGTTCCATATCAAGGACTCCAGTTTGCATATGAAAAGAGTCCATTGCCTGAAACTTAGATACACATTTGAAGATGATGCTGACCATTTAGGAATGCAAATCTCACAGGAAATGTCTGCCCTCTATCTTTGGCATGTTGCCATTTTATTTTCAGCACCCTTAACGTTAAACAGTCTGTCTGTAAAGAGTAATGGCATTGCATATGACAAAACTGAACAGTATTTGTGAACGGTGAGGTCTAGTTGCTGTATTTTTATCTTTTATTTCCCAGCTGGTAGTTCAGTGAATATTTGAGGGATAAGATGAAATTTGAATGTGTTTGTATTTATTAACAGATCAGTTTGGGGGCTGGGGGTTCATTGTTATCAACATTGTGCACGTAGGAGTGGGTTTTTCAAATGTAAATATTGTCAGTGTTTCATAAGTAAAACTTAGACAAAAGGAATGTATTAGTTGCCTGCTCTATAAGCAGTATCTTATAAAAGCATATAAGCATATATATGCAGCATAGTGCACTAGAATTCCCACAGGTATATTAAGATAAGGAATTATAAATAAATTTCTCTTGCAAAATTCATTGATTGTTAAGATTCTTAATGTGTTCTGATGTCACTGCTAAATATAATAAGAAGATAGAAAGATGAATTATTGATTTGCTTATATGCTCTTGTTTGTACAGAAAGCCAGACTTGCAAGAATCCGTGCAGCTAAGAGTGGGAGCGCAAATGCTTATATGCAGAGCAAGCACAATGGCTTACTAAGTGAATCACTGGAGCAGGTAATAGTCTGCTGAAAGATCAGTGTTGATTGTTTTGTCCCTTCTCAGCAAGCAGGGGAGTAGAGCCAAAAAAAAAACGAATGAGTTGCTAGCAGCAACCTTGCATTTGGTTTTTTATATTTTGAGATATACCAGTTAAATGTTCCTTGAGAGAATGCCTTAAATGAAATTGAAATCCAGGCCACAAATCTGCTGCTTGTGTACATTTTCTCTCACATAGAAAGATTAAGCAGTTCCTCGTTTTGAATTCTTGTCTCCCTTACTTCATGGGACATTTGAGCTGACAATATGTAATGATACATGGAACCAACTAGAGGGATTATGAAGGAGGAAGAAATTGAGCAATATGAAGATATACAGATTAAGCACTCAGCAGGCTCTAATAGCAACAACTCCAGCTGTGAAAGATACTATCATAGTCCACATATTTAAAATCCCCAACAGATTTTTTCTTTTTTGTGTGTAAAATGGAAAAGACTAATGCTTCTACAAACATGTTCGTAGAGTCAGATAGGTATATAGCCATCCAGTGTGCGCCAGCTTCCAACCAGCCATTTATATTAACCTGTATTTACTCACACTAATTATTTCACACTTCTACACACCACGGGCAAGTTTTAGTGGCCAAATAACCAACCAATCTGCATGTCTTTGGAATGTAGGATGAAACCGGAGCACCCAAAGGAAAACCCACACAAGATCACGCAAACTCCACACAGTCAGCACCTGAGATCAGTTTTGAACCCAGGTCTCGGGTTCTATGAGTTCTATGAGGCTGTACTAACTGTACCACTGTGCTACCTATCCATATTGTCCCAGAAGATCTGTCAGAAAATTGCATGATCTATTTAACAACAAAATCAGCAAGCAGGGCATTTGAAACAGCAATGATATTTTCCTTCAGTTTGTATCTCTTTGTCCACTCCATTGCTTAGGTAGGAATGTTAAAGCCCAGCCAGATAGGCGGTTTACACCCAGCACCTTTACCTGAGACTGGATGTGAGTAATTCAGCAGATTAGTTAGTGATTATGGAGCTCTGCCCTCTCCAACTTCATAACACCAAGACAAGGAATTCACAGTGAGAACACGATCTCCACTGATCAGCTGCTGAGCTTAAAGGAGGAGAATATACACGGATTTTTGTTTGTGAAATAAAGCAACATGGTATAAAAATTTTTACAAGTAATGGATCCAATTCCCGTCCCTTTAATATTTTTACAAACTCAATTTGGCCAATGAGGGATCTTTGCTAAAATGCAGACAGATCGTAGTCACTCTCCAGACACCACAATCTGTTATTTCCAATGACAAAGACTGATTGTGGGTACAGATGAGTCCTGTACACTTAGTAGCTGGGTAACTGATTCAAGCAAAGCACTGCAAATGCCTGGAGTGCCTCTGAGGATAGTGCAATTTTTATCTGAAAAGTAATGTTAGGAAAGTATTAATATTAACTACTTTCCTCTCTACAGCGGTAGCAAGCCTAAAATCTCTCTTCTCCAAATATGAGTTTCCCCTCTGTCCCTTGAGCCAGCAACGCAGCAACCTTTCTCTTTTGTTGGGGTTTCTTTGTATTATTTACTCATCATCAAAGAATTGTCAAGGTTGCAAATCTCTCCTCCCTTAATCTCCCAAACCTGCTGGAGGCCACAACCTAACTACCCATCAATGCTGCCCTACCATCACCCAAGTGCAACATAATTCAGAACCACCACTCCAAGTGTGTAAAGAGTAGGTGCTGCCTACAATAGAAAAAAAATAAAATTAACTAAGTAAAAATGGAATAATATTGTAGCAGATTAAGAACGTTAGGCTTAGTGGAGTAGAAATGATTCATGCAGAGGAGAAAAAAGCAGCAGCAAAAGCTATCTGACATGGGAAACAAATTACAAAAGGATGGTGGTTGTCTGTCATATCCAGTGATGAGAGGAAACCTGTCAGGAGGGTTTTTAAAGTGGGAAAGCTGTTGCACTGAGGTAGATTCCACTGTCAACCACTCAGAAGATCGGGTCTAGTGGTATGAGTAGTCGTCAAAGTGGGGTCTTCCTTGGTTGCAGTGGATGCCAGTTCCTCCTCCTTTGCAGCAAAGATCATCCTCTTCTGTCTAGTAAGAAAGTGCAAGTTAACATATGTAACCTCTGTGCAACCTCTTGGCATTCTGCTCTTTTTCTTGACTTATGGCCTTTCTACCTTAAAATTCCTGCAAATCACCTTCCCATTTGCCTAAAACTAATTGTAGCTTGATGGAAAGATGGAAAGATTTTCTGGCACTATGGATTCAATAATATTTACCTTCCTTAAAGATATTCTAACAAAATTCAATGGATTAAAATAGTTTTGAATAAGAAGCAAATGCTCAACTGTGGAGGTATTTTCAGGAGAGTCTAGCTAAACATGGTTAATTTTTAAATATTTGGAATATTGGCCTGAGGCAAAACCCCACTTTCAATTTCCTGTCATAGAAAAGAATGTTGTTTCACATTGCACATTCAAGTCTCCTCACACTACACACGCCAAGCTGTTTGATATTGCCAGCCTTCTCATATCCTTTCTGACTACACCTTCATCACTAAAGCTGTCATTCCTATGAGGTCTTGAGGTTCTGCCACCCTGTCATTCCCAGTTATAGCAGCCATCTCCATAGCTACTTCTACAAGTTCAGATTTTCACTGCAGAAAATGCCTGTATATCTCAATAGTTACCTTGATTCTTTTCCTCAGATCAACCCAGAAGGTACTATGGCTAATAACAATTGTAATAAGAAGTCCCTCCTTATACTGTATATGCAAAAATACATTTTAGGTATACAGTCTAGCCCAAATGCCTCTGATATACCGGCCAACTTTATTTTAGTTGCCTTTCTAAAAGATAGGTTACCCTTTCCAGGACTGAGGTTTGGACGATTTGCACAGCTCATGCTAAAATCTTCCAAAAGCATAAACAGTCAGGTCCTCTGGATATGATTTATTAACATTGGAGGAGCAAGCAGTAGAATCATTACCGCATGGATTCTAAAGGTTAGGCTGAACAAGTCATAATCCTTGCTGAATAAGGTTCTAACCTAAATACATGCTCACTTCTAGATGAAATTAATCATTCTGCTCCTCCAACCACAGTAATTTTGGTTCTCAGATATTTTTTACAGATTCTAGGTAAAGTAATGCAATCTGGAGTGTGGAGTCTTTTAACTTATTGTTACCTGATTTTTTCCCCCCAGTTATCTAATGATGAAGAACAAGCTCTAGTTAGCAAGTCAGTATCTTCATTTCAGAGGCAACATCATCACCTTTTACACTGTCTGGAGAAAACTACGGTAAGGAATGAATGCCTTCACTAGAAATTTGGAATAAAATGCATTAGTCCTCTTAAATTAGCTTTTGTGCTTGTAGCATTTCTGTTTGGAAAACAATTGTTATAAAGATGTGTGATCTGCAAAAATCACGTTGTCTATTCACTGAAAATAGATCTGACCAGAACACTCCATTTCACAGCACCATATCATTCTTGCTTCAGTTGCACCTTGTCCCTCTTTCACCTCCAGTGGGAATAAGAAAAACACAAAGATGAAACTATAATAGGGTTTAGCTATATCTAAAATAATTTTTTAAAATACTAAATATTGTTCCAATATAAAATGAGAAGTTAATAGCATTTAATTATGGTGATATTTCAAATATAACTGATTTGATTTACGGCTATTTAATAATTCATTTTAAAAGACGTTTTTACATGAAGATAACTTAAATTTGACAGAAAATCATTGTGTACCTTGGATTCAATAATTCTGTTTTTGCCTTAATAATCCATATAATTTATGGGATTTTTTAAACCAGGAATATAATACATAAATAATGGAACCTATAATATGCCCATAATTTTAGAGTAAGAAGTTTATTAAACATTATACATTGTATGATATTTCAAATTATTTTACAGTATTGGTCAGGGATCGGAAAGGCCATCATGCAGGGATTAAGTAATTCTGCACTAGGATAGAGTAAAATGATAGAAGAATAAGCTGTTCCTCTCCATGGCTGTGTGGTGTGAATAGACTCTGGAAATTCATATTACCACAGGACTACAAAAGGACTCAAAGCAAGACATATACATGTTAGTCAATAAACTTACAGAATTTAAGAATGTTTAAAAGTAAAAAATAATTTTTGAAAAAGTGAATTGAAACCTGCAGTGTAATTTGGTTCTTAAAGATTTTTGGGTCATAAACCAGTCCAGGCATATAGCTAAAAATTAAATAACAAACTATAAATTTTATTAATGACAATAACTCTATTTCTTAGAAAAAATATCAATTTCAGGTTCAAGGGAGTTGCTCTCAGATTTTGACTGTACAGTGCACATCACGGACTTTTCGTCAGTTAGAATGGAATGTGGTTCAAAGTAGAAGCTTAGTTGCATAATCACTGCAGTCGAACACTGAAAACATAAGTTCACACCCATTATAATACTGCTTTGTAAAATTCTGTTAAATGGGCTGTAAAAGTAACATTAATCTCCACAGAATAAGTACATAATTCTATCATGTTTGGCATTTAAAGTAGTTTATTCTCCTTTGAGTTGCTCCATCAGAACTTTATGTCACAGTGTTACTGGTGGCATATTTGAGTTATAGTCCATTATTTTAGATGATGTTGGCAATTGGAATTACCTTACTTGCAAATGCAAACATCTTGCACTTGTACAGCAACTAATCAAAAGTATAATATATAGTACTTTTCACAAATTTTGTACTTCCCAAAGTCTTTAACATCCAGTGATTTTATTTTTAATGGTGTTCCCTTTCTCCTATTTCACTGGAAGGACAAGCTAAACAATACCACCATCCACTGCCCAGCCAACATCCCTAGTTACAGACAGTTCGCTATCTTGGGCAGACCTGATGGTTTGCATGCACGAAACTCTCAAAATTGGCAGTCTGCCATAGGAGAATGAAGGAAATGGAACAGAGAGAGGAAAAGATGAAGGATGTGCTCCAAATGTCTGATGAAATGCAACATCCCTCTGATTCCTTGAAATCCCTGATCCACAACAACTTAGAGTGGAAAAGAAGCATTCGAATGATGTTGAGAACCTCAAAGTCATGCATCAAAAACACACAGAGGTCCTCCGTAAGTAGCAGTAAGCCCAAACCTCCTTGCAAACTGTCCACCCACCCCATCAGCCATCACCAGCCTTTGGTTTCATTAACATTTCATAAACTGAACTGGAGCAAGTTACCTTCAATCATAAGGGCTTGCCTAAGAAATCTCTCTTTAATATGAACATGAATTATTGGTTTGTGTACATGACTCAGATGATCACTGGTTGTTGTGTGAACATCTGCTAATTCATTGTAACAGCTCCTCAGAGAACGGCCTTTCATCCTCAACCTGCAATACTGATTCAGCGAGGACCAGTGTGGATTGGTAATAACATCTCCTCCCTGATAATCAACACAGGCATACCTCAAGAATGCATGCTTAGTGTATCGCTCTACTCTCTCTACGCTAAGCAACACAAATGCCATTTATAGTCTGCTGATGACACTACTGTTGTTGGTAAAATCTCAAATGGAGATAAGGAGGCATACAGGAGTGAGATCATCTGGTTGAATGGTTCTACACCCAGTGTCAGCAGGACTAAAGAATTGCTTGAGGACTTCAGGAAGGAAAAGTCAGAACACACACCAGTCCTCAATGAGTCGGTGGTGGAAAGGGTGAATTGCTTCAAGTTCCTGGACATCCACATCTCAGAGGATCTATGCTGTGCCCAGTACATTGATGTCATCATAAAGAAGGCATGTCAGCAGCTCTACTTTGTTCAGGGTTTGAGGAGACCTGGTATGCAAATTTCTATAGATTTGTGGTGGAGAGCATTCTGAATAGTTGTATCATAGCTTCATATGGAGGCTCTAGTGTATAGGATTAGAAGAGACTGCAAAGAGTTGTAAACTCAACCAGGTCCATCACAGGCACAACCTTCCCCACCACTGAGGACATCTTCAAGAGACAGTGCCTCAGAAAAATAGCATCCTTTACTAAGTATCCTCACCATCTGGGACGTGGCCTATTCTCATTACTATCATTGGGGAGAAGGTACAGGAGCACAAAGTACTCAATGATTGAGGAATAGCTTCTTCCCCTCCACCATCAGATTCCTCCTTTATTTTTGCACTATTTATTTATTTTCATTTCATATACATCAGTGATAATAAATCCATTTCTGGCCACCAACTAACAAAAGGATTGGGAAAAGCCAGTTAGCAGACCAATTGATCACAGTCAGAAAGGAATTACCTCCTGAGCGAACTTAATGTCTGGCTCAAGGTACAAATGGCAAGCATGGCGGAGCCAACAGATTGAAAGTGAGATTCAGCAGGTGTAGCTTTCAGATGAAATCATGCAGGTTTTATGCAACAGCAGCCTTGTATATAACAGCAGAAGCAAACAATGAAATGCCACCAGAGACACCCTTCAACAGCACAATGCATTGAACAGCTACAATACCAGAAAGAGTAACCTGTGCAAAACATTAGGAGTAGACCATGTGGAAAGGTTGGACTGGACACACATGAAAAGGAAAAACCAGCATCAAGAGTTACCTCTTTTAGCTTTCTAATTCATAGATGAATTTAGGAACACAAGAACGGCTGTGATGGATGGTGTTCTAGGAGTTTATTCCAGCTGGTGAAACAATTAGCTCTTAGTGATACATCATCCTAATCATCTTGCAAGACTTCAGATTGTGGTTCATTTCAACCTGGCAATTGTCTTGAATGTTTACTGAAGGAACACTCTTTCCAAAGTAAGATACTATGTAAACATGCAGAAAATAAGCAGTTAATGAAAATAAATCGCAGATTAATGACTGGATTAAAGTAACATATTCAAGGAATTATTTCAAGCCACTGGCAAAAAGTGTTAGAAAAAAAACTGAAGATTCAATCTACTGTTGAGAAATACAATCAGAATCGCTCATTTATAGTTTCATAGAATTGTGTTGTACTTGTAGATAAATATTGGGCCAATACATGTCTGAAACTGCAAGCAAATTTGCAGGGTTTAGAATTACTGTGAAATGGCAGGCACGCATTTACAATAGTATGCCTATAGTTTTCTCTTGCCAACATCATTTCTCTCAAACTGATAATATTCTTTTTGATATATAACTACCCATTAAGAATTCACATCTTGCTGAGAAATGAATGAACAGGATGAAATTTCCCATTTTAGCTACCTAATTTCATTACGTTACCTTCAGATCAGATCTGAGAACAAGTTTGAAGCTCCTCTATTCTGCTTCATTAGAGTCCATATTAACCTCTCAACAGTTACCTGCTGCACTACAGGGACTTTTACCTTTTATTTTCAACCTTAGTCATCTTCATGACGTTTTTGAAAAGAATTGTAAAGAACTGTCCTCACAATACCCCAGCTCACTTTACATCAGGGTCATGCAATTAGATGCAGAACACAGAACTGAAAGATTACTCTGCCAGGCTACCCAGTATAAAGATAGATTCACATTCAAATTATAAAGCAGGGGTGGCGAACCTATGGCACATATGTCCACAATGACAGAATCAAAGAATTTGTTGACATACGGCGTGCAGCGCTGCCCCTCGATTCTTTAAACCCCACCCATAACAAAAAAGATACATAATGATTATTTTTACTGCCAAATGAGGTAGCAAATGATTCACTGATGGGGAATATAAGACCATTAGATGTTAAAGAGTCATAGTTAGAGTGGGCAGCTTTACTACAACACGTGAAAGAACTTTACAGAAAATTATTGCTAATTTGGGCACACGCTCTCAAAAAGGTTCACCACCCCTGCAATAAAGCATACTCACTCTTTATTGTTTATTCCTATTACATTACTGAATACTCATTTGAAGACAATGTCATGTTGTGAAATCTTAAGAAAATTTATTTTAATCTTCTTGTAAATTCTCTAAAGATAACCTATATTTCCCTCATTAGGATCCTGTTACTGCAAATTTCTAAAAGCCTTCTAAGATCAGGCCATTGTTTTCCAATGTTGTTTACCTGCATTTCAAACTCTATTGTCAACTCAGTGCTAATAAATGACTTCTTAACTTCAGCAGGATAGCTAATGAAAACATAAGAAAATTCAATTCTTAACACTTAATATATAATTGGATCAAAGCATACTGTATACAGTATATTGTAGTTATTTTTCAATTCAAGAATGAAAGAGGAGACTTTAGAACAATATTTAAAATGTACTTAAATTTCCCCTTTAACTGTTTGTTAATATTTTATTGATATATTTATTTTAATTAGAATCTGCCCAAAGCAACAATTTTTAAACTGCTATTAAGTATCTTCAACATAAAGTGACTGCAGATATTACCATGTAATTCACAATGCTATACACCCAGGTAGTAAAGATGCCAGAAGCAATGCTTCTGTTTTGTTCAGATATTTGAATACTCATTTTAAACTTTTCAGATGCATTAGTCATTTTTTTTCTTTTCTGTTGGCATGTTACCATATAGGGATTGTCCTATCTTGAGGATGATCCCCTCTTATCAATTCGGTCTTCAGCATCCATTAAGGTACCAGTCTGATTGTTCATGTCAGAGTTACTTGAATTTTAAGTGTTTAACTTCATTTTATGTGCAGCTGCTAATGCATTGGCAATCTATAGATGTTCGTGTTGTGCCCTGGTATTCTGTGATTGTGCCAAAGCTTCTTTGCTGATTACTTGTTTGGTTATTTATTGAGATGAACTGAATTCTGGGTTTGTTGAGATGTACACCTTCCAGGGGCTGATATATGCTGATTTCATGCACAGTTAGCAGTGAATCAATTAAGTTACTGATCCATGAAATTTTACAAAATATTTAATGAAAAATACTGTAGAACATGGCATTTAATACAACTGCTAAATTGCAAAATACAAAATCTGTAATGATTCCCTAATCTAAAACGAAGGATGTCTTTGGGATCTGTGTGTTCTTAGCACAGAATTTGTTATTATTATATATTTGACTGCAGTTCAAATCTTTAATATTTCTCCAACCACATATATTTAAGTGCTTCAGAAAGCTTATTGCCTTTCAAAAAGAAGATGACTTTTTCATTATGTTGGCCCAGATGGATTGCTGGATTTCAAAACAGAATGTTTCTATACGGTATGCTCCAAGCAATGACACTGTTTCACTGGACTAACCAGTTTAATTTCACTGATGCACAATTAACATATAAATATAATGATATGAAAATTGTCTATTAGCTATTACAAATTTTAATGCAAGCTCAATTATTTTTGAACAGGTTAAACAAGAGAATGGGAATTTCAGATAATCATCACTGCTTAATTTCACCCAACTATCTCTTAAATGTCATCTTGTTTTTCAGATTTTACAGATTACTCCCTGTATAGACTATTAACTTACCACACTCTATCCCTTGCCTCAGTTCCAGACAGAGCACAGTTCAGTAATTGAGGATAATAGCCAGCACACACAACATGACTTTACATCTTTATTACTGTATCAGTGATGTTGAGTTTCATGGGTACAATGCCATTTCACATGAAGTGTTCAAAATTTTTATTTGTACTCTTGTACAATCCTTCTATGTAATTTGTCTGATTGGTAACAAAGCACTATTTATCATTTGTGGTGTTAAAATCTTTATCATCTCTGCTAAAAGAAAGAAAAATAGAAATGCAGGAAAATCAATTTCTCTGCAGCTCCTGAAATGTGGGAGCCCTATAGTTGGAACTCAACTGATCGTTAAACAGCCATTATATGTAGCTTGCATTGAGACCAGTCAGCCAAACCTTGATGCTTCCAGTGTAACCCTCTTCTAAGAAGAAATAAGCAACCAAAGTTCCCTTTGAAATGATCTGTAAAATATTTTCCTTTTCTTTTCCTCTTTCAATCAGAATCATGATTTTGTGGATGAACAAACGTATGAAGAGAACTGTCTAGAAGAATCCACAAGAAATCGATCAAACTCACACAGTTCTTTCTCCTCTCAACATGGTTTAACTGGAACATGTTGTTCCAGGCGAAGCAAAAAGCCTTTCTGCCTCCCAAATTCAAATACTTCTAGCAGTCACCCAGGAAATGTACAAGAACTCAGTACTATTCAGATTCGATGTTTGCAGGAGAGTGGGCTCTCTAACAGGTAACTACTAAGTACTTTTATATTTTAAAAATAACCTTAGTGATCCAATCCTTTTAGCATAATAAGAAAAATTGTAGAAACCAAGAGCAAATTAAAAGAAAATAATCAATAAATTGTACAGCCAACTTTCATTTGTGCAAAAAAATCTAGTCTTAGAGCATTCACATTGCTATAACTAATGACAAACAATAGGTTAAAAATTGTGTTAGTCCTATGACTCACAGCCCTGGAATTATATTGCCAGAGAGTTCAAAACACATAAGGTCATGTTAGTTTATATGACTTGGGTGGGGCTTTGTGCAGAAAGTCCTGATATTTATCAGATAACAAACATTACACTTGTAGGAATGAAACTGAACACTAGCTGTTTGCCATTTCATTTGCTGCATGAAGGTCTGTGGTAAATGCAAAAGGTGTGAATCTGCCTTCTTGGCTAGGCACCACATGACTTGGACCCAAAAACCTAGCCGACACTAGTTCCACCATGCTCTTCTTTAGAGATGCATTTCACTTTTGCTGCATCTTAGACCTTCAGGACAATAAGATATAGAAGGAGAATTAAGCCATTCAGCCCATCGAAACTGCTCTGCCATTCCATCATGGCTGTTTTATCCCTCTCAAACCCATTCTCCTGTCTTCTCCCCATAACCTTTAAAACCATTACTGATCAAGAACCTATCAACTTCCACTTTAAATATACTCAAAGGCTTGGCCTCCGCAGTCATCTGTGACAATCAATTCCACAGATTCACCACATTCTATCTGAAGAAATTCCTCATCTCTGTTCTAAATTATCATCAGGTCCTAGACTCCCCACTATCAGAAACATCTCTCCACGTCCACTCTATCTAGGCCTTTCAATATTCGATAGGTTTAAATGAGATTTCTCTCTCATTCTTCTAAACTCCAGTGAGTACAGGCCCAGAGCCATCAAACATTGTTCATATATTAATCCTTTTATTCTTGGGATCATTTTCATGAACATCCTCTGGACCCTGTCCAATGCCAGCATGTCCTTTCTTAGATAAAGGGCCCAAAACTGCTCACAATAATTCAAGTGTGGTCTCACCAATACTTTATAAAGCCTCACCATTACATCCTTGCTTCCATATTCTAGTCCTCTTGAAATAAATGCTAACATTGCATTTACCTTACCACTAATTTGACCTGCAAGTTAAACTTTAGGGTGTTCTGCATAAGTGGTCCCAAGACCTCTGATTTCTGAATTTGCTCCCCGTTTAGAAAGGAGTCTTCATCTTTATTCCTTCTACAAAACTACATGACCCTAAACTGTATTCCATCTTACTCTCCATTATGTTACTGCACCCTTGAAAATGTAGCCACTGTTGAAGTCCACATTTCAGTATGCTGTCGTGTTCTCCAGCCATTTCTTTACTGCTAAAGTAGTAACACCAGGTAGCTGAGAGTTAAACTGTATTTAGTATGTTCATAAATGCGTATGACGTAAGTTTCAGACTGAGGCTTTGAAGGGTAAAATGCACAGAGAAGGCATTACAACCTTCTCAATAATGCTTCTTCAGCAAACCTGCAGCCATCGAAAAGGAACTTTAAATTTCCACAAGGCCAGGTTCCACAAGACCACATAGATGGTCCCCTGTTCCACATTCTTGGAGATCAAGCCCCAAACACCTCTCGCTTGTGTACTTTATAATATCCCCCTCCCAAAGCTGATCTGGATATACAGATGAGCCAAATGGACCAATTCTGGTTCTCATGCACTGCATTCAGAAATAAATTTTAACTAGATGCATAGAGATGCAATGCAGCGGTCAGTGCTGCCACTCACATCTAGACATTGTAGAACTAGTTCCAGGGCAGTGCTCATTTGTACTAAATTGAATGTCATGTGCACAGTCTTTTACTTAGAAATTAAGAACATTAAGTAGGAAAATGGCAACTGCTGGTCTTCCATACAACCTTGCCCAGGCCTCAGTCAACATCGAAATCGATAGACAGCCAAAGAAGAATAACATTAAGATCATCAGTTAGTTGTATTTTAAATTAAATATTCTTATTAAATGTATCTGACTATGAGAGTGGGCCCAACTAAGTTGAATTAAATCAAAAGTATTTATTTAGTAAATCAATTAAAAATCTATTCTAATGGCTATTTTGTTGTAAAGCTTTGCTTGTATGACATTTATATTCTATTGGTGCTTGTGAAACTTTAACTCACCTGTATGCTTGCGGCTAACACAAGCTGTGTTCATTCTTCCAGCCGCTCCAGTCTGAACGCAAAGTTAGAGGAAAGTGTCAAGCTAAATTGTGAGCAACCCTACATAACAACAGCGGTAATAAGCATGCCCAGTTCTCTTATCGCGACATCCCAAGGAGATGACAGGCCTGACTCTCCAGAACAAGCAGAAAGCAACATTGTAAAAGTGTCAGCACTTTAAAAATCTTACCACGTCAAACGTGAGCCTGGAAAGTCATCTGACCACCTGTGTTGTTCCTGCTATTGAGGAAGTAGAAACAAACATCACAGATTGGAGGGCAAGTGGTGAACATCAGCGCTTTCCCAGATAGTTTTGCATTGTGAAGTCCATGATAACACTGATCATCGCACTGAAGATATTTATCAGTGGAGTTTGACCTCAGAGTTATGTAACATTGATAGTGAGATGAGCAAAAGAAGGTAACATTAAGCTTGAAAACAATTCTGCAATAATTCCTTTGCAGTTGAGCACAATGAGACATTTTCACTTATGCTACATGTTCGACCCCAAATGCTTGTTTTATTATAAAGTACTCATGAACTGGAACGGTGTGCATGGGGGAGGAACAACAAAACCAACTTTCAGAACTTTTCATCTTTACAGCAACATGTATACAGCAAAAGTTAAACAAACCTGTTTAAGTTAGAAAATAATTGTTAGCAGTGGATTGATTAAATTAAACAAAGACCAGAACAATGCATGTTGAATATTCCTTGAGGCATTACCTAACATTCATTGTTTTTCTATACAGTGGGCACGTTCAATACTTCACCAAGATCAGGATCTGTTATTAGAGGGAAATGTATAGGGTACCTTGGAAACTTTGCTAGTTGGCCATTAGTCATTGAAAGACCGTTTAGTTAATACCAGATGGAAAAATAATTGTAGTAATGTGTTTTGATTGATGGTTTATATTAATAGTTTACACTACAATAAAATCTTGTGAATAATACACCTTAAGTTCAAAAATGTTGTATTGAGGTTGACAGCTGGAGTAGCTGCACCCAAGTTTCTTTAACTTTTCTTTCCTATATCAGCTTGTCTTTTGTTGCTTATAGCAAGTGCAAGCAATTTTCAGGCAAGCACTTGAATGAGTGAACTTTTAATTGATGTGTACGACAGATTTTATCCTCCTTCATTGCAGCTGCAGTAAGATTAAAAGACTGCTCTTTCTGCATGGACTCCCAGATTTATACGGAACGTAGTGGATGACTATTCAGCAAGCTATGTGCTCCAATCACCTGCAGCTATGGAAGTTGTTCTTGCTATAAATATATGTATATTTTTGAGTCAGTACCTTTAAAAGTACTAATTTTCAGTATTAGGTACAATGTTTTTAATTGGGGATTTTGAGTGTAGTAATATTTAAATACTTAAACCTGTTATTTTCCTTAAAATGACACTAAGCTATTTTGGAGAGCAGAATATCCTATACTCTCAGCCACAGTTCCAAGGAAGTGAACTGTTGTCTGCATGCTCAATATTGAAGAGCATGTTTCAGTGGAGTTAAGCTCTCCCTGGCTTCCTATACTCCAGCCAAACAAACAACACGAATGTTACAGTGCTTCGAACAGAGGTTACAATTGCAGAAGCTTCAAGCTTGCATGATTGAAGTTCTGAGGCAAGGCTGTAAACCTCCCTCTATTTTTTTGTAATGCCATTATATCTAAACTAATATATCAAGTTTACAAATGTGAACTTTAATGGTGTGCTGTCAAATAGGGCATAGTGCTTGGAAAGAAAAATAAGAAGATGATGCTGAGGTTTTATTCTTTGTTTCCCATAGATTGGGTTCTGGCTGAAGCACTGGAAAATTACACAGCAATACTTACGATAACATCTGAAAAATATCTGGATGTAAACAAAAAAAAATTGCTTCATACTTTTACAGTTAATGATAACAGAATTGCACCTGAATTTTCCAATGTACACCCGTGTATTACTTATGCAAAGTTCCCTCTTAAATTTTTATCACTGTTTTTCTGAGCAGGTTCAATAATAGTGCCCTTAAAGTTGTATTTGTATGAGTGAGTCAGAAATCTGTCAGACTTATCGTCCTGGGTTGTAAAATGATTACAGTGTGCAATGCTCTGTGCTGTAAATTAGTTGTAACTTCGTAGTGTTCATGAGTTCAACATCTTCGCTGTTTTGTATTTGAACAGCTTTCATAGGTTTCACTTTAATGAAGCAGCATAATTTGCCACCTATTATGCTCAAAGAAGTAAAAATGTCTGCATGCTTCAGTTGGAAGAGTTGGTATTGTAACTGGCAGTAATGCTTGATAAATGAACAACATTCATTTTCTTAACTACTTGAAGGTTGTCTTGTAAACTATCTACAGATAAGTTGTCCAGACCGGATAGTATAAGAATGGTACGAGATAACAATAAAGTATTTCTGAAGACAACATGTGCAATTGGGAAGTAGAATGTAATGCATAGAACTTACAGTGGTAAAGAGAATAGATGAGCTAAACAACTTTAACTGTAATATATACACAGAAATAATGTGTTGTTGAAATGGAAGTATTCGATTGAATCTACAATCAAAAATTGTGTATTCACATAGTTTTTGAAAACAAAGAAACATTAGAGACATAAGATACATAAAATGATTCCCATGTATGAAAGTTGAGATTAAAATGTTTTAATTTTTGAGCACGTGTTTTATGTCACTTCAATAATGTATTATTCATTGAAGGCCAGTTGTTTCCAAAAAATAAGTTTCTTTATTAAAATTTTAAAAAAGGAAGCAGTTGGGTTCCTTAATTATCTGGGTGGTACCATGTATGGTCATTTACTTGAACGGCCAATTACTGTTACAATCCACATACATTGATGAGATCCAGTCTTTCTTCTCTGACTCCTTTCAAAGTCACTGTGCTATAAAGCTTCTGATATGACCCTCAGGCTTAAATGAGGCAAACTTTTCTCCAATTATGGAGCTACCATGTTTTTCCTTCACTGTAAACTCAGTACCCTTTCCAATTTTGCTCTTTAAGAACACATTTTGCAACTTTGCTAACTTTCTAATTACAGTTCTTTTTCACAAATACTATCGATTTCTGCCCATGTAACATCACCCATCATTGCCCCACCCCATCCACAGTCCACACTTACTCTCGTTTAGGACCATGTTCCAATACTCCCCAATTCCAACATTTCAACATACTGCATACCCTGTGGCAAACTTTAGGTGATCCAGATGTTGTAAAAGATAACAAACTTGGAGCTGTGATTAGTAGTGAGCACAAGAATAATAGACTGTACAAGAGCATGGGTAGATAGTAAATCAGTCAAACAAGTGACTGTTAAAATTTAATACAGGAAAGTACAGAGTTGCATGTTTGCAGAAAAACTGGGATTTACAAAATAGACTATATGGCATAGTACTAAGAGGTTTGCAAAAGCCTAGGGACCTGAGTGTAATATCTTTGACGACGCTAGAACATGTTTCCCTAGAAATTCTAATACATCATTAAATAAGAATGTTTCAAATCAGCCACCATCATCCCCATACAAAAGAACTCTACAAACCAAATGAAAAAATGTTTCGCTGGACCATGGTGCACCCACAAAACATTGTATATCACACACAGCACATAAACCAAAATATTACAATGAATGTTAAAATAGAATTCAAAATGCATGCGGTGTACAGCACAGGTAAACAGTACAGTATACAGTAAACAACAAACTGACCTAGTGACAGTCCTCAGTGTGGTAGAATATTCTTTAGTCTCACACCCTGAGAGAAAAAGCTGTTACAAGGAAAAGTCTACAACACTCCCAGTAAATGTCGCAAATGGGGAGGGGCCTCCCCAGTGGCCCTCTCAATGGATTTAACTGTCCTCTGTAGGGTCTTGCAGCCTCCATACCACACAGTGATGCAGCCAGACTGGACATTCTTGATGGTGTTCCTATAGGAAGTTCTTAGAATGGGGGCAGGCCTTAGTCTCCTCAGAAAATGAGGGGGTGGTGTGGGTCCATGTTAGATCGCCCATATGTGCACACCAAGGAACTCCATGCTCTTCACTCTCTCCACAGCAGAGCCAATAACGTGCAATGGAGAGTAATCGACCTGTGCCTTCCCGAAGTCCACTATTACTTCTGTCTTGTTCACGTTGAGACTCGAGTGGTTGTTCTGATGCCATTTGGCAAGCCCCTCGAACTCTCGGTATGCCGACTCATGGTTGTTGCAGATCAGGCCGGCCACTGTGTATCGTCAGCAAACTTGCTGATGCAGTTTGAGCTGAATCTGGAATTGCAGTTTTGAGTCAGCTGCCCGAACAACAGAGGGCTGAACACAACCCTGGGGCGATCCAGTGCGATCAGTGTGATGAAGCTTGAGATTTTGCTGCCAACTCAGACTGACTGGGTTCATTCCATTAGGAAGTCACCACTCCTCCCTCCCTATCATCCTCTAAAGGGAGGCCCCCCCCCCCCCAGGGCTGTGTGCTGAGCCCATTGCTGTATGCTCTGCTCACACATGACTGCATGGCCAAACACCCAAGCAATCACATTGTAAACTTTGCCATGATACAACACCAACAATAATAAGATGGCCCACGGAGAGGAGGCGAGTAACCTTCTCCTCAATGTCAATAAGACAAAGGAGATGGTTATTGACTTTAGGAGAACTCGCGCCTCTCTCTACTTCAGTGGCACAGCAGAGGAAACTGTGAGCGGTATCAAACTCCCGGGAGGGCTCAACTCGCACTGTATCTCATGGTCTCAGAACACATTACAGACAATCAGGAAAGCTCACCAATTCCTCTGCTTTCTGAGGACACGAAAGAGAGCTGGACTAGGCACATCAATGCTCACATCATTCTACAGAAGAGAGCATCCTAATAAGCTGTATTACTGCATTATGGGAACTCCACTGCAGCAGACAGGAAAGATTTACATGGGCAGTCAAAACTGCCCAAATCATCACTGGCACCAGCGTACCTGCCATCAAGGACATTAATATAGCAAAGTGGCAAAAAAAGGGCCAGTAACATCATGAAGGATCCCACCCACCCTCATCCTGGACTGTTAGTCCCACTCCCATCGGAGAGGAGGCTACGTAGCCTCCAAGCCAGGACCACCAGATTCAAAAACAGTTACTTTCCCCAAGCAGTAAGACTGATCAACATCCACCCCTCCACACCCACAACCATCTGTACTTTATCATTTCCTGGCAATCATGTTATGTACAGACACTTCCTGTGCCAGGCGTCACTTTAGGGACATACAATTAATGCCATCGGTAATTGATAAGTTTGTGGGCTAAGGTAGAAGGAATCAATTTTAGAAAACTTAACACATTTATTTCTCACCCTCCCCTAGTGTTGCCATCATGTCCTCGTGGACCTCCTTGGGTGATAACCCCTTGAGACCGAGGTAGCGGATGACTGCACGAAGGCCAATATTGTCCATTTTCTCAGACAGTGCTTACTTGCAATTTTCAATGATCTGAAACAGAAATACCACAAAAGTTATTAACTTCAAACTTTCTGCATAATCACTCAAAGAGTTGAACTGCATGTGCACGTAACGAGAGCTGTATAATTCAACTCCTTCTTCCTTAGGCTATGAACTTATCAATCACCCCTGCCGTGGACCATTTTATGGAGGTCCAAGACGCCAACTTCTACAAAGAAGGGATCTGTATGCTCCACAACCACTGGACTAAGTGTGTAAATGTAGGAGGGGACTATGTTGAAAAATAAATGTGCTAGGTTTTCTAAAATTGACTCCTTCTACCTAAGGCCACAAACTTATCAATCACCCCTTGCATATGTATATAAGCTATTTTATGTATTTATATTGTGATTTTTATTATTATTTTGTTCTTAATCTGCTGTGTTTTGTGTGCTTCATCTGATCTGGAGAAACAATTATAAGACCATAAGATTCAGCAGCCAAATTGGGCCATTTGGTCCATCAAGTCTGCTCTGCTATTTCATCATGGCTGATCTATTTTCCCTCTCAACCTAATCTATTGCCTTCTCCTTGTCCCTTCATGCCTGACCAATCAAGAAACTGTCAAACTCTACCTTAAAAACACCCAGTGATTTGGTCTCCATAGCTGCCTGTGGCAACGAATTCCACTGATTCACCAATCACTGGCAAAAGAAATTCTTCCTCATCTCCACACTAAAAGGACATCCCTCTATTCTGAGGCTGTGTCCTACCACCATAGGAAACATCCTCCCCACATCCACTCTATCAAGGCCTTTCAACATTCGATAGGTTTCAATGAGGTCACTCATCATTCTTCTGAATCCCAGTGAGTACAGGCCCAGAGCCATCAAAGAATCTTCATATGACAATCCTGGGATAATTTCCGAGAACCTCCTTTGAACCCTCTCCAATATCAAGATATCCTTTCTTAGATAAGGGAGCCAGAACTGCTCACAATACTCCAAGTGAGGCCTCGCAGTGACTTAAAATCCTCAACATTACATCCTTGCTTTTATATTCTAGCTCTCTTGAAATGAATGCTAACATGACATTTGCCTTCCTCACCACTAACTCAAATTGCAAATTAACCTTCGGGGAATCCTGCACAAGTCCCTTTGCACCTCAGATTTTTGAATTATCTCTCCATTTAGAAAATAATCGGAGATTTTATTTCTTCTATCAAAGTGCATGACACTTCCTGACACTGTATTCCATCTGTCACTTATTTGCCCATTCTCCAAATCTAAATCCTTCTATAGCCTCTCTTCTTCCTCAAAACTACCTGCCCCTCCACCTATCTTTGTATCATCCAGAAACTTGGCCACAAAGCCATCAATTCTGTCATTCAAATCATTAACATATAACATAAAAAGAGTCTGTCCCAACATCACTAGTCACCAGCAGCCAACCAGAAAAGGCTCCCTTTATCCACACACGTTGCCTCCTGCCAATCAGCCAATGCCTTATCCATGCTACTACAGTATGTTATTATTTCATTCTCCTTTACACTTGTGTACTGGGAATGCCATTAAACAATCTTTAATCTTACTAAGTTGCCAGCACAAATAAAATGGAGTCAAAATATAATGGGACCCATTATCATTACAGAGGATAGAATTTTGCTCCAGTACAATATGTCTTTCCAATCTCTTGCTGTGGAACTGGGATGGGAAAATTAGTACTCAGTGATGGTGGAGAACTGAATCTTAAGGACTGGCTCTTGGTTAAGGTTGTGGATCTGGCAACATATTTAAGGGATAGGGATCAAAGACCAGCAGCATGTCAGGATAGTGGGCTGGGATGAGGGACCACCAGTACAAGGAGAGGGAGGAATTGGGATTGGTGTCTTCAATCAAGGTGAATTACAGTGTAGTGAAGAAAACCAAATTAGCTACATGATGCAATGTGATCGGTGAATTTTAACGACAAACAATTTTATTTATCTGGGAGTCATGCTTGATATAGCACAATGCTAGCAGGACTATGTTTTTCCAGGCATATCCAGCAATATGCATCCCTGGGATCTGGGGTCCAAGTTCTTCTGCAAAGAGCATTTCCTGGGAAATTTTTATCCCATACATGTAGAAGCCTGACCTTCATGAAAAGAGGAACTGGATACAAAAACAAAGAGATCACCTCAACTCTTGTTAGATTGCTATTTTAGGAAGAACGTGAAGGCCTTCAAGAAATGATAGAAAAGACATGGACAGGTTTCAGGATTGAGGAAATACAGCTACAGAGTTAAACTGAATAAGCTGATATTGTTATCATTGGAACAAAGAACTTAGAGAAGATGTTATAGAACACCACAAGATCATAAGACATTTAAGCCGAGAGAAACTGTTGCTATTAGTCAATTATTCAAAGAACAGGGCACACAGAGTCAAAGGATAAGGCAAAAAAAAAAAACCCACAAAAGGATCTTAGTAATTTTTGAAGGTTTTTGCCATGCAGAACCATTTGCCCACAAGGATAATAAAAGGTACCAAGTGGCATTGAATCTGCGAGTAAAATGGCAAGCTGCTGTGCTGTATTAACACTGTGCTCTACCTTGGATTAATGAATATGATATAGTTGGGATCACAGAGACATGGCTCCAGGGTGACCAAGGATGGGAGCTCAACATCCAGGGATATCCAATATTCAGGAGGGATAAACAGGAAAAAAAAGGTGGGGTAGCATTGCTGGTTAGAGAGGAGATTAATGCAATAGAAAGGAAGGACATTAGCCTGGAGGATGTGGAATTGATATGGGTAGAGCTGCATAACACTAAGGGGCAGAAAACACTGGTGAGAGTTGTGTACAGGGCACCTAACAGTAGTAGTGAGGTTGGGGATGGCATTAAACAGGAAATTAGAAATGTGTGCAATAAAGGAACAGTAGTTATAATGGGTGACTTCAATCTACATACGGATTGGATGAACCAAATTGGTAAGGGTGCTGAGGAAGAGGATTTCTTGGAATATATGCAGGATGATTTTCTGAACCAACATGGCGAGGAACAACTAGAGAGCAGGCCATTCTAGATTGGGTATTGAGCAATGAGGAAGGGTTAGTTAGCAATCTTGTCATGTGAGGCCCCTTGGGTAAGAGTGACCATAATATAGACAATAGGTGCAGAAGTAGACCATTCAGCCCTTTGAGCCTGCACCGCCATTCTGGCTGATCATCTACTTTCAATACCCGGTTCCTGCCTTGTCCCCATATCCCTTGATTCCCCTATCCACAAGATACCTATCTAGCTCCTTCTTGAAAGCATCCAGAGAATTGGCCTCCACTGCCTTCTGATGCAGTGCATTCCACACCTCCACAACTCTCTGGGAGAAGAGGTTTTTCCTTAACTCTGTCCTAAATGACCTACCCCTTATTCTTAAACCATGCCCTCTGGTACTGGACTCTCCCAGCATCTGGAACATATTTCCTGCCTCTATCTTGTCCAATCCCTTAATAATCTTATATGTTGCAATCAGATCCTCTCAATCTTCTTAATTCCAGCGTGTACAAGCCCAGTCTCTCTAACCTCTCTGTGTAAGCCAGTCTGGACATCCCAGGAATTAACCTTGTGAATCTACGCTGCACTTCCTCTACAGCCAGGATGTCCTTCCTTAACCCTGGAGACCAAAACTGTACACAATACTCCAGGTGTTGTCTCACCAGGGCCCTATACAAATACAAAAGGAATTCCTTGCTCTTGTACTCAATTCCCTTTGTAATAAAGGCCAACATTCCATCAGTCTTCTTCACTGCCTGCTGCACTTGCTCATTCACCTTCAGTGACGGATGAACAAGGACTCCTAGATCTCTTTGTATTTCTCCCTTACCTAACTTTACACCGTTCAGATAATAATCTGCCTTCCTGTTCTTACTCCCAAAGTGGATAACCTCACACTTATTCACATTAAACGTCATCTGCCAAGTATCTGCCCACTCACCCAGCCTATCCAAGTCACCCTGAATTCTCCTAACATCCTCATCACATGTCACACTGCCACCCAGCTTAGTATCATCAGCAAACTTGCTGATGTTATTCTCAATGCCTTCATCTAAATCGCTGATGTAAATTATAAACAGCTGTGGTCCCAATACCAAGCCCTGTGGCACCCCATTAGTCACCTCCTGCCATTCCGAGAAACACCCATTCACCGCTACCCTTTGCTTTCGATCTGCCAACCAGTTTTCTATCCATGTCAATATCTTCCCCCCAATGCCATGAACTCTGATTTTACCCACCAATCTCCTATGTGGGACCTTATCAAATGCCTTCTGAAAATCGAGGTACACTACATCCACTGGATCTCCCTTGTCTAACTTCCTGGTTACATCCTCGAAAAACTCCAATAGTTTAGTCAAGCATGATTTGTCCTTGGTAAATCTATGCTGGCTCGACCCAATCCTATCACTGCTATCTAGATATGCCACTATTTCATCTTTACTAATGGACTCTAGCATCTTCCCCACTACTGATGTTAGGCTGACAGGATGATAGCTCTCTGTTTTCTCCCTCCCTCCTTTCTTAAAAAGTGGGATAACATTAGCCATTCTCCAATCCTCAAGAACTGATCCTGAATCTAAGGAACATTGGAAAATGATTACCAATGCATCCGCAATTTCCAGAGCCACCTCCTTTAGTACCCTAGGATGCAGACCATCTGGACCTGAGGATTTGTTAACCTTCAGTCCCATCAGTCTACTCATCACCGTTCCCTTCCTAATGTTGTTACGTATCCCGTAACTGGATAACTTACCAGCAAAGATAGAGAGGTCCGTTGAAGTCTGATGTCACTATTTTCAAACGTTTTTATTGATAAAGGAACACAAAAGTAGGGTTAATACAAACATTCAGATAGTGCACATCATCAACACTCAATCTAAAGCGCGGGTATAGTAATAATCATCATTAAGAAGTGAGCTCTGCTGGTGTCTAGGGGTTAATAGATTGTCCGTTGGAAATATAAAAGTCACTCAAAGTCTGCAGGCCTCAGCCCTTTGAAAATCGCTGGGTTTTCCGTGGGGCGACCGAGAGAGAGAGATTGGGGGAGAAGAGAAAGAACTTGCCGAGTCTCGATGAATCTTCCATGAAATCGGGGGAGCGTTGGTTTCCTCTCCCCGATGTTAGTTAAAAGCAGTTTTCTGTGATTCCAGCCACAGATTCCAATCCCGGAATCTAACGCACATGGCTTCCTTGAGAATGGCTTCCCGCTACTGCGGGAACACTCTCGTGTCTTCTTGGTGCGTCTGAGGGGGCTGTCCCCCTGAGACTCTCCTTTATACTTCCTCACGGGGTCGCAGGTGTCAATCAGGTTGGGATGATGCAATCTCTCTCTCTCAACCAGCCCACTTTGCCCGAGGGCTTTTCACGTGGTCTCCATGAGACAATAGTCGCTGTTGTCTTATTCTGTATCCCGGGTGGTACCTGCAATTTGGCACGTCTCTCTCTCTCCGACTGGGACTACTGACCCCCCCCCCCCCCTTTCGACGGGTGCTCTGGCGATTCTCACAAAGGAGGGGGCTGGGATCATAACAATGTCAATCTGTTTCATTTCCTCTGTTACCCTATGTCCTTGGCCCATGCCATACATCTAGGAGATTGCTTGTGTCTTCCCTAGTGAAGACAGATCTAAAGTACTTATTAAATTCTTCTGCCATTTCTCTGTTTCCCATAACAATTTCACCAAATTCATTCTTCAAGGGGCCAGCATTGTTCTTAACTATCTTCTTTCTCTTCACATACCTAAAAAAGCTTTTGCTATCCTCCTTAATATTCCTGGCTAGTTTGCATTTTTTCTCCCCATATTGCCCTTTCAGTTCTGTTGTTCCTTAAAAATTTCCCAATCATGTCTTCCCGCTCACCTTAGCTCTGTCATACTTTTTTTTTTAATGCTATGCAATCTCTGACTTCCTTTGTCAACCACTGTGGCCCCTTTCCCCCCTTTGAATCCTTCCTTCTCCGGGGGATGAACTGATTTTGCACCTTGTGCATTATTCCCAAGAATACTTGCCATTGCTGTTCCACTGTCTTTTCTGCTAGGATATCCGTCCATTTAACTTGGGCCAGCTCCTCCCTCATGGCTCCATAGTCTTCTTTGTTCAACTGCAACACTGACACCTCCGATCTGCCCTTATCCTTCTCAAATTGCAGATAAAAACTTATCATATTATGGTCACTACCTCCTAAAATGGCTCCTTTACTTCAAGATCGCTTATCAAATCCTGTTCATTACACAACACTAAATCCAGAATAGCCTTGTCCCTGGTTGGCTTTCGTATAAGCTGTTCCAAGAATGCATCCCGTAGACACTCTACAAACTCCCTATCCTGGGGTCCAGCACCAACCTGATTCTCCCAGTTCACCTGCATGTTGAAATCCCCCATAACTACTGCGACATTACCTTTGCCACATGTCAATGTTAACTCCCTATTCAACTTGCACCCAATATCCATGCTACTATTTGGTGGCCTGTAGACAACACCCATTAGGGTCTTTTTGCCCTTACTGTTCCTCAGTTCTATCCACACAGACTCTACTTCTCCTGATCCTATGTCCCCCCTTGCAAAGGACTGAATCTCATTCCTCACCAGGGTCACCCCACCCCCTCTGCCCACATTTCTGTCCCTACGATAGCACGTATACCCTTGTACATTCATTTCCCAGGTCTGATCTCCCTGCAGCCATGTCTCCGTTATCCCAACAACATCATAGTTACCCATTCGCACCTGAGCTTCAAGCTCATCTGCCTTATTTCTGACACTTCGTGCATTCAGATATAGAATTTTTAGCCCATTTCTCCTCTTTCTGTTTAAATCGCTGCCTGTTGTGCTTAACCCAGCTCCCCAAACTCCCATCGGGCTATATGCCCCTTGAATTTTGTTGTCCTTCCTAAGTTTACTTATTCTTTCTGCACACTTAACTCCATGTTCCATCAGACCATCCCTCTGGATATGTGTCCTCCTTATCACTTGTTCCGCCTCACCTTTCTCTTCTACACACTTAATATTCTGGAACTGTGTTGACCCCACCTGTCCTTTATTCTTCATCTCGCTATCCTCTCTCACGTTCTGGATCCCTGCCCCCTGCAAATTTAGTTTAAACTCCCCCCCCCTTCCCCGAGCAGCACTAGCAAACTTTCCTGCAAGAATGTTAGTACTGCTCCAGTTCAGGTGTAAACCGTCCCATTGGAACAGATCCCACCTTCCCTGGAACAAAGCCAGGTGGAATTCTTCATTAAGATGGAGAGTGACATAGTTAATTCAGAAACAAAGGTTCTGAACTTAAAGGGTAACTTTGAAGGTATAAGACGTGAATGATACTTAAAGGGTTGACGGTGGATATGCAATGGCAAGCATTTAAAGATCGCATGGATGAACTACAACAATTGTTCATCCCAGTTTGGCAAAAGAATAAACCAGGGAAGATAGTGCACCTGTGGCTGACAAGGGAAATTAGGGGTAGTACAAGTCAAAAGAAGAAACATATAAATTAGCAAAAAAAAGCGCCACACCTGAGGACTGGGAGAAATTCAGAGACCAGCAGAGGAGGACAAAGGGCTTAATTAGGAAAGGGAAAAAAGATTATGAGAGAAAGCTGGCAGGGAACATAAAAACTGACTGTAAAAGCTTTTATAGATAGGTGAAAAGAAAAAGATTGGTCAAGACAAATGTAAGTCCTTTACGGTCAGAAACAGGTGAATTGATCATAGGGAACAAAGACATGGCAGACCAATTGAATAATTACTTTGGTTCTGTCTTCACTAAGGAGGACATAAATGATCTTCCAGAAATAGTAGGGGACCAAGGGTCTAGTGAGATGGAGGAACTGAGGGAAATGCATGTTAGTAGGGAAGTGGTGTTAGGTAGTTTGAAGGGATTAAAGGCAGATAAATCCCCAGGGCCAGATGGTCTGCATCCCAGAGTGCTTAAGGAAGTAGCCCGAGAAATAGTGGATGCATTAGTGATAATTTTTCAAAACTCCTTAGATTCTGGATTAGTTCCTGAGGATTGGAGTGTGGCTAATGTAACCCCACTTTTTAAAAAAGGAGGGAGAGAGAAACCAGGGAATTATAGACTGGTTAGTCTGACATCGGTGGTGGGGAAAATGCTGGAGTCGGTTATCAAAGATGTGATAACAGCACATTTGGAAAGAGGTGAAATCATCAGACAAAGTCAGCATGGATTTGTGAAAGGAAAATCATGCCTGATGAATCTTATAGAATTTTTTGAAGATGTAACTAGTAGAGTGGATAGGGGAGAGCCAGTGGATGGGGTATATTTAGATTTTCAAAAGGCTTTTGACAAGGTCCCACACAGGAGATTAGTGTGCAAACTTAAAGCACACAGTATTGGGGGTATGGTATTGATGTGGATAGAAAATTGGTTGGCAGACAGGAAGCAAAGAGTGGGAGTAAACGGGACCTTTTCAGAATGGCAGGCAGTGACTAATGGGGTACCGCAAGGCTCAGTGCTGGGTCCCCAGTTGTTTACAATATATATTAATGATTTAGATGAGGGAATTCAATGCAGCATCTCCAAGTTTGCGGATGACACGAAGCTGGGTGGCGGTGTTAGCTGTGAGGAGGATGCTAAGAGGATGCAGGGTGACTTGGATAGGTTAGGTGAGTGGGCAAATTCATGGCAGATGCAATTTAATGTGGATAAATGTGATGTTATCCACTTTGGTTGCTAGAACAGGAAAACAGATTATTATCTGAATGGTGGCCGATTAGGAAAAGGGGAGATGCAACGAGACCTGGGTGTCATTGTACACCAGTCATTGAAGGTGGGCATGCAGGTACAGCAGGCGGTGAAAAAGGCAAATCGTATGTTGGCATTCATAGCAAAAGGATTTGAGTACAGGAGCAGGGAGGTTCTACTGCAGCTGTACAAGGCGTTGGTGAGACCGCACCTAGAATATTGTGTGCAGTTCTGGTCCCCTAATCTGAGGAAAGACATTCTTGCCATAGAGGGAGTACAGAGAAGGTTCACCAGATTGATTCCTGGGATGGCAGGACTTTCATATGAAGAAAGACTGGATCAACTGGGCTTATACTCACTGGAATTTAGAAGATTGAGGGGGGGATCTTATTGAAACGTATAAAATTCTTAAGGGATTGGACAGGCTAGATGCAGGAAGATTGTTCTCGATGTTGGGGAAGTCCAGAACAAGGGGTCACAGTTTAAGGATAAAGGGGAAGCCTTTTAGGACCGAGATGAGGAAAAACTTCTTCACACAGAGAGTAGTGAATCTGTGGAATTCTCTGCCACAGGAAACAGTTGAGGCCGGTTCATTGGCTATATTTAAGAGGAAGTTAGATATGGCCCTTGTGGCTAAAGGGATCGGGGGTATGGAGAGAAAGCAGGTACAGGGTTTTGAGTTGGATGATCAGCCATGATCATACTGAATGGCGGTGCAGGCTCGAAGGGCCAAATGGCCTACTCCTGCACCTATTTTCTATGTTTCTATGGATCCGTAATATTAGTCTTTCTGTTCTTCATTGGTTTGCACATCCTGGACTCAAATTTAACGGTCCATTTCCTGCTCAATCCATCCAAGCCATGCACCAATGCCATGGCTGTGCCTGCAGGATCCTTTCTGGAGGACACCTTCACTCCATGACCATTACAGAAGAGCTTATTCTTATCAAAGGTATGTTTGCTGATTTTAAATACCTGTAATATTCAGTCATTTGAAAATGGTTTAAAAGAATTTAAATGTTGTTGAAAAAATGGTTTACAAATCTACATATCTAATTAAAATAGATTAAATGACAGCAGAAGTATATACTAAACATATTGAAAGGAAGCACTTTGCCTACATTTTCTTTCCACTGTAAGTTGACGGTTCCATGCCAACAAACAGGATTGTTGCTTTTATACAGCTGCCAGGATGTGTATCGGCATCTTTTGTAAGGAAGTGCACAGAGATATAAAAGGACCTAGTGAAATGAGTAGCTGGAGGTTTGCTACAGAATTGTTCCCTGCATTGGGACACAATCCAAACCGACGTGTAAGAATTCTATGTGAAAAAACACTCTTAAGACTTGCTAATTGTTAGTTTATTTGCTGAACTGCAAAGAGCATGAAAGTTCCATGTTTTATTCCAACTGTGCTGAACAATCATTTATAATAGATCAGACAATTATCCTTAACACTGTTGGAATTCAGAAGGATTAAGTCAACCACAGAACAGTTCTAATCTGCATTTTTATATCTGATATAAATGTACTGTTATTTAAATCACCATGGTTATTACATAATATCCTTAGTGAAATGAAAGTATGGATATCAGGTTAGGCTAGATCAGTCTCAGCTTTTAAATTACCCACTGTTTATTACCTTTAAAGTTTTCAAGTCACACACAGCGACTGGAGACCGGACTTGTTTGAGTCTTTTGCAACCAAATTAATATTTTTTAAAAGGTTTGCACCTAATTTCATCTGAAGTATCAGGAAGTAGTTATTACTCCTCTAAAATCATCTTTAACACTCTTTCTTTGTCTCTTCCCTGCCACCCCCAGCCAACTACACACCCAAACCTTCTGCTGTAATTTAATTCAGTTTCTCACTTCAGAGATGATTTACTATGCTTTGAGCATTTTGATTTTTGTCGTATTCCTTGGCATTTCTGAAGTAATCATTTGTTACTTTGAATCACAGCCTGTTTTCTTTACTATCCGCTACATCCTCATCCTCTATGGGCTCTGTGATTCCTCTTTTACTGCACCCTCATCATTACAAATAATCTGTGTAATTAAAACTTGCATACACACAGGAAATACTACATAGGGCTCAGCTGTATGAAAGCTCACACTATTATTGGAATAAAGAACACTTTAACATCCAGAATTTTCTAGTGGTACTGAGAAATACTTGTTTTGGATAATGTCTCTGGTATTTTCTCTGTACTGGTCACTTTGGAGCTGTCTAGCTGGTTATGGAGTGGCAGATGTTTAAAAGAAAGCACGCTTGGCACAGAACCAAAAACAGCTGTCTCTGTACCACTGTAATATTTTCTAAGGATGACCAAATAAAAAGCATGTGCAATACAAAGTATTGACGGTGACAGACAATGGTGTCTGAAAAGATGATGCTGTCCAAGTTGCATGCCATCTAGGACAATGTCTCCCATCCACTCCATAATGTATTGGTTAGGCACAGGAGTACGTTCAACCAGAGACTCATTCCACCGAGATGTAACACTGAGCGTCATAGGAAGTCATTCCTGCCTGTGGCCATCAACCTTTACAACCCCTCCCTCGGACTGTCAAACACCGAGCCAATAAAAAAAAACAAAATGCTGGCAGAACTCAGCAGGCCAGACAGCATTTATAAAGACGTTTCAGGCCGAAACCCTTCATCAGGAGTGAAGTAACATGGGATGGTCGAGGGGGGATAAGAAGTGGGAGCTGGGAAGTGATAGGCTGGAGGGAAATGGGCTAGGGGGAAGGTGGAGAATTATGGGAAATAAAAGAGAAAGAAAGGTAGGGCTGGGGGAGAGATTATAGTGAGGGGGAGAAAAGAGAGAGAAAGAGAACCAGACTAAAATAATAGATAGGGATGGGGGTAAGGGTGGGGGGCAGGGGTATCAATGGAGGTCAGTGAGTTGGATGTTCATGCCGGCAGGTAGGAGGCTACCTATACGGGAGATAAGGTATTGCTCCATCGACCTGTGTGTGGCCTCATCTTGACGGTAGAGGAGGCCATGGACAGACATGTCGGAGTGGGAGTGGTCTGTGGAATTGAAGAGTGTGGCCATGGGGAGATCCCGCCACTGCTGGAGGACCGAGCGTGGCCGTGGACAGACATGTCGTTGGAGGTTGATGGAGCAATAGATGCTCCCATAGATCCTCCTCCCATAGATGCTGTCTGGCCTGCTGAGTTCTGCCAACATTTTGTGTTTTTTATTTATTTCCAGCAGCTGCAGATTCACTCGTGTTGACCCTGAGCAATTTTACCAATAATATGTATAATAATACATATGCTGTCTTTTAAAGAGGATCTTTACATACTGATTTTTGAATAGTACTCCACAGAAACAGAATGCCTTCTGTGTGTTTTAGGGCCTTTTGAGACTACTCATTGCTTCTATGTAAAATGGTACTTACGAAGAAACTCAATTTAGAATATCTCATGCCAACCTCATACACATTCATGACAATTTCATAAAACTAAAATACTCAGCCAGAAGCATCCAGGGCAGTGTATTAACCCACAATTTCGGCAGTGGCCTTCTTCATTCAAAAATTCAGTTGCATAATTAACCACCCCATGCCCATAGGCAGCAATACCTGGACAATATTCAGGCCTATGCTAAGACAGGCATTTATGTGACTCAAATATTATTTGCCATATCAATCAATATTACCAGAAAGAGTCCCAATACTGCCATTTATTTTTATTATCATTGCTGCTTTTCCTACTATCGCAAACCAAATCTTGTCTCCTAAAAGGACGACTGGATCAGTCATGAAAATACCATCATACTAGACCAAAGGCAATATGTTTTACAGTGCCTCGTAAACTCGTCAGTAAAAAATCTAATAAAAGTACAAGTCAAGCAAATATGTACATTCTCCTGTTTTTTTTAGATGAATGTAGCAGAAAGGAAACTGCAGATGCTGGAATCTGGAGCAGATAGTCATGATGAGACCTGATGCAGTCACAATCCAAAATGTCATCCATCCCTCTGGCAACGCTACTGGCCCTGCAGAGTTCTTCCAACAGTGTTTTGTTTTGCACTACAATTAGGAAGCTTAACGTGCCCACAGTAAAGCAATGTTCATTTGTTAGCCTATACATTTACTCTTTTCCCAGCATGCAGTGGTGTGGAGGCAATTGTGTGAAGGAACACTTCCTCTTTGCTGCAAAGGTATCACTGTGGTTCCCAATCAGGCCTTTGATTCAGCTGTGTTTGCACCTCCCTAGTTCCCTTTTGCTTTCTGAGGGCAAGAACTCCTTTTAAAACAGTTCAAGAACAAATCAATAAAGGTGTTTTAAAGTAATCAAGGATAAGACATCAGCTGTTCCAATTTTACACTAACACCATCTTTGATAATGCTTTCTTGTGGCAATGCTCCATGTAAGTGAACTCCATAGTAGGGAAAGTGTCACTGGGATCGATAGGGCTGCATCCAGCACTTTCTGTAGCTGTTTCTGTTCCTGGTGGTTCCATGCCAGGTGGTAATGATACCATTTAAGGATACTCTCTGTTCTGCAACTACGGAAATTTTGGTGATTTGTTGAACCTACGCACACTTTGATGAAAGTAGAGTCACTGTTGTACATTCTTTGTGATGATGGCCATCTGTTGGTCCCAGGCCAGATCCTCTGATAGGTTAACACCAAGGAATTTAAAACCACTGACTTCCCCATCTTCATCTCCCTAATGAGGACTGGCTCTTGGACCTCTGGCTTCTTCTTCCTGTAGTCAATGACCCGCTCTTTGGCTCTGCTGACATGGAGTGAGAGGTTGTTGTTGTGACACAACTCAACCAGATTTTCGATTTCCCTCCTAAATAATGATTTGTCACCATCTTTGATTCCACCAACAACAGTGGTGTCATCAACATACTTAAATTTGGCATTGGAGCCGTACTTAGCAGTACAATCACAGGTATAAAATGAGTAAGAGCAGGGGGCTAAGCACACAATATACATCCTCCTCACTCACCTTTGCTATAGGTGAGTAAGGAGGAGATATATTAACTGGGGTCTGCTGATGAGGAAATAGAGAACTCAGTTGCTCAAGGAGGCACTGAGGGTCAGGTCTTGGAGCTTAGTGATGAGTTTCAAGGGAATGAGTGTAGAATGTTGCAATCGATGGTGACAATGCAATCACCCCTGGGGTCAGCTCTATCACTCAGAGATGTTGCAAAGTGTTTCGTAAAGGTGACAGATCATCCAAATGTTAAACTGTTTACATTTTACTGTTTCACAGTGCACATCAAAGGCACTATTGCAAAGTCTGCCATATTTTTGTGAAACTTCAGACTTTAGATACCTGATGTTGATCAGTTAATTACATGTCAGGAGACTTCAGCACAAGTTACACTCAAAATGTATTTCCATTAAACAATTAATGCAGCTGTTCTGTTTGGAAAGGAATTCAAGCATGACTTACTTGAGATAATCATTGCTGATTATTATTTAATTAATTTACACTTCAGGCAGCATATTTCAGATTTAAGAAAAATTGATGCATCAGTAATTCAGGTCACTCACTGAAACAAAACTAAAATTAGTCCTGCTAGTGACTGTTGATTGGCTTCCCGACAGCTAAATAAAATAAAAGATCAAAATGGTGAAGTTATAAATCAAAAACAAATTAAATTAGTTGGAATTAATTAAATGGGCAGAAGAGATTACTTACATCAATCAGTCAATGCGATGCTGAGTAAGTTTAACTCCTGTACCCCTTCTATATGTAAAACCTGCAACTCCACTATTTCATTTAAATCGTTACAATAAAATGTTTTGTCCAAGTAATCTAGCCACATGCGGTGTATGCTTTCTTGTTATCTGTTCAAGGTTTTTAATATTGAGATGTTATTTAAAGATAAATCATCAGTGAATGTTAGGTCATCGCATGCTACACTGTTCGTCATTTGGAGAATCGTAATAAGTAAAACTCTTTCTCCCCCTCTCAGAAGATGGCGAGAATTTGGAATTCTCTATTCCAGAAAGCTGCAGAGCTCAATCTCTGCACAGTAATTCAAGGGATTTTCAAAGAATAGATTCTGGATCTAGTTACTGAAATGCACCTGTCTTCAGTGATTTGCAGGTCATCCTGGCACAAGGTATGAGGGTGCAAAATTTATCTGGGCATTGTTCCGTTCATAGGTAAACCTGGAGTAAACAATTGGCGCCATTGCCTTCAGGCCTCTACAACTGGGCTGCCGGTCCCCTTTAACACACAAAGCTTCTCTCCTGCCATCCATTGCATTGACCAGGACTTGAAATGCCTTCCTGATTAATGCGAAAACTGCTTCCTCCATGGCAACCATAGTGTGATTTGCAGCAGCCTGCCATAGGGAGTGTGTCTTTAATATCTGCACAATAAATTGGCAGAAGCTGCATTCAACCAAATGTGGCTCCGTCCCAAACAATGTATGGACTATTTTCTGGAAAACCACATGAAATCTGTTTCAATTTCCACCCCCACCCCCCCCCCACCACTTCCCAAATCAAGTGCACAATTTGCTTTTTCTGGGAATTGATACTAAATACAGAATGGCTGAATTGATTAAAAAAAACAGGTGAAATTCAGTTCCTGAGTTAAAGAAATCCAAAATGTCATCCAAAGCTTTGACCAGATTCCACTGATGTTACTTTTAATCCTTAAATCATTTAAGCATATGAATATTTTGAGCTTGAAGTTGCTGAAGAGCAAGAGATGGACAGGTTGAACAACTTTCTTCACCTTAACCAAGTATAAAATCAAAACATGATGATTACCAAAGTGATTAAATAATGAATTCAATGTTCATAAAGAGAAAAAGAAAGATTGAGCAAATTTCTAGCAAATAAAACTTTAACAAATGAGACACTAGATTTCTGATTGCCTCAGATCATCTGCTTACAAACCCACCTGCTGTGGAGCACACCAAAAATCAAATTAAAATGAAAATAGAAAAAATGGTAAAATCACTCAGCAGGTCAGACATTGTGGTTTCACAGAAGGCATGAAGATCTTTGTCCTACAACGTTAGATGATTTTCGCTCTCCACAGATTCCCAGAATATCCAGGTCATCTTTGGTTTTTGAGAGACAAAGACAATTTGTGCTCATCACTCTGTCCGGGGTTGTTTCTCCTCATTAACATCCCTGACTCTGCTGGCACACAGATCTCTCAGCCTAATTGTTGGGAAAGTGTGTTGTGTATTTAATATTCCAGTCATTTGAGTAACATTGTAAATATATTGCTTAATTAAGATTTCTTGTTTACATAATTTATTATGGGTTAAATACAAGAAGTACATGAATGGCTTACGTTATCATGCCACCATGTCATATCTGAGTGCCTCACTGAAAGAAGAAAGCCAAATACACACAAGAATTTACAGGCTCATGTGTTTTTTTTCTTTTGGTTAGCTTTTAGAGTTACAAAATACAATAGTCTGTGGTTTACTGCTCCAGGTCAAGTGACTTCAACCTTGTTATTCCCATACTCAAGCAAATCTATTGGTTTTTAAGAGGAAACAGGGTAATAGTTACTTTCTATTTAAAATTCCTTTCATAGTTACAAAGTTCTTAGTAACCATTCATCTCAAACATCTTTCACATGGATTCCAACTTTCTTGTCTTGGATCCATCCATGGAGAAGCACAGAGACATTTATAACAGTGTTCCTTGAACCATTTCTCCTCCTGTTCCCCAAGACTATCATAGGGGCCTGTGTTGCCATACACTTTTCTTCTTTCAGCACCAACATTTTGTTCAATGTCAAAATTGCTCCTGCCAAATCCATTTCATTTTTCACTTTGTTTGACAGTTTAATGAAAAAGTTGCCTTAAAGTGCAAGCTATGATATTTTTTATTATCAATGCTATAAATCTTCTTACCTCTCAACTTCCGTTTGATTTTATTCCTCCTTCCAATTTCAGTGTTAAAATAAGGCAAAAAATGTCCTTCTCTGATCTTGAAAAATCAGTGCACTCCAAACTTGATCTCAGTTCACCCACCCAATAAATTGCAAACTAAGCACAAAGTTGGCCTTTTCAGTTCATTTTGCCTCCATGTTCATTTTGTCATGTGTCTTGTAATTGCACAACTTTCCCTGTTCCTCCCACTAACAGTGTTCTCACTACACCTGCACCTCCACGGTGAGATACAATCAGGTGAAACACAAACAAGAATTTTTAATTAGTTAAATCATCTTTAGGTGTTTTAAACCTTTTCCTTAAAACAGGATTTCTAGATTTTGTAAACTCATTACTTACATTTGATAAAAAAATAAACAATTCTTTGAAACATCAGGCATTCAGAAACTGAAAGAAGCACAGATGATGACATTAGATAGGCGCAAGGATTTCCACAGTCATAACAATCATGCCCTTTGGCTCACCATTTTCATGCTGACCACCAAGCACCCAAAATAAACATCCCAATTATTTCCCCCACCACCCATGAACAGTCACCCTTCCCCAATTTTCCTGCCACCTAAACTATACCAGAAACAACTTAAAGCACTGAATTAACACACCAGCCAGCAGAGCTTTGGCGCATTGGAGCAAGTTGCACATCCACTGAAACAACACTCATGATTAGATCAAATCTGGGTCACTTGAGCTTGTACCCACTGTTTTATGGGTGGATCTTATTCTCCCTTCTCACTTCAGCTGGTAGCAGTGTTGGAGCCCCAAGAGCTGTCAGGGCTGCACTCAACTGCCAGATGCTCTCGGCCAGCGAGATTGACCTTCCAAGTGCAGAGAAGCTGGGGGAATAAGGAACACAGGCTGCAAGAGCAAGAGACAAGTTAAACTCAGAGAGATCCAGGCCAGTAACTCATTCTCCCCACTGCCTTTTCACACTCAGGAGGCACAAATAAAGAAATAAAAAGGAACAAAAAATAAGAACAGCTAATACTATCATTTTGTAGCAAATTCCAAACTATTTTGCATCATAGTCAACAAATTTATTAACAACTTCCAAAATTAAACAGTAAATAAATTGTAGTGTACACCTTATACTGAGTGTGCCAACTCCCCAAATATTTTTTACAATCCTTTTGACTATATATTATTGAAACACAGCCCGCAATTAGGACAATTACGATACATGTATTCTGTAATATTTAGTTATTAAATGCTAATTGCATAAAAGATCATTTGCATTTACCTTCTGAGTAAAGAAATCCTATTAGGCTCCTCATACATCTAATGTTTTAATAAGAAAGGTGAAGACTTGCAACATGGAATTAGAAAGAAGTTAATTCTAAACATTGAGAATTTGGACTGCAATTATGTGCAAAACAGAACACAAATCATTCACACCAGCATTTGTTAATGCAGAACATAAACACACAAATACTACCAGCTTTGATTGAATCTGCATTTCCCTCTCCCCAAACACACCCCTGCCCCCCACCAGGCCAAAATACAGTCATCAGTCATTTCTGGCAATTTTCATTGCCAAGCTTAATCACCTGATCTATTACAGCAGCTCCAGTATTCTATAACATTAAAAAAAAAATCAATGTTAATTAAAAATCTCCTATGTTGGTCAGAATGCTTTTGAAAAAAGATGAACTATATGCTTGACATCTTTATGCAGTTTAATGAAACAGGCAAAGCCCACTACCTGGAAATCAACCTTTGCTTTGGATCTCTACAGAGGCAAGGATAAGAATCCTGTAATGATGGAATGACACCAAGGGAGACTGGCACTCGAGTGCAGATCTTATGTAGCGGCAGAATAAAAGTGCCTTAATCAAAATAAATTATTTGCAGATTACTTCATCAAGTCATTTTTTTTTTCCTGTCTCCAGTTTCTTTGCTTGGAATGGTGGTTTAGTAGACAATTGATGTGCAAAGGCCGAAGTTGTTCTTGTCCAATATGTTCAGCATTCTATTGATTTGACCAAGTTCAGCTACAATTCCTCGATCTCAAACTGTGTGTAAAAGCTGGTTGTTGCACCTGCCTGTTTCAGTTCACTGCTTCTGGGGACTTGTTTCAGTAATTCTACTGAATGGCAGACAAGGTGCTGGGAAGTAGTCTTTTTTTGACCAGCCTGTGGCTCCTTTTTGTCATAATACAATGCCCACAGGAATGTAACAGTGAGTATCATGGCCAGTAATTGTGCTACCCCAATGGATATGCCAAGAAACCTTAACATTTGCAGTTGTTTGGTCCCACGCAAAAAATTGTACATTTTCTGTCCACAGCCCTGCATCAAAAGGAAAAGATATTATGGTGAATAATATGGAAATAAAATCCTGCAATTAACTGCTGAAAAAAATGAAGTTTAAAGTGCAACCCATTGCTGTGTAAATTGTATAGCGATTTACTCTGAGAGATGCCCCACAATTTGCAGATTGGTGCAAGGTGTAGGATAATTTTTGCTCTGTTGGTGACGCCTTCAGATGCACGGCACTTCAAGAAATTGCTGCTTGTATTATTGACTACTACCCTAAGTCAATGCAAAATGGTAGATCTGCTAAATAGTATCACAACTATTTGAATGGCTGAAGCTGCATTGCTACAATCAAAGGAGGGAATAATTATAAGCATAGAGTCACACATCTGAAGCAGGAGATTCATTTTCAACATTTAAAATGAATCCCTGTTTTTTTCCCCCTTCTAAGCTCATTCTACTTTCCATTGTGTTCTTCGTTCTCTCAAAGCTCAAATCTCATTGAATAAAAAGGGAGAGAGTATTGGGCTTGACATCCAATAGTCCCAGATAACCAAGAGGCTTTGGCAGCTCATCCCTACAGAAAATTTCAATATATAATGCTTGGAGTAAGGGACACCATGGAGTGCAAGCCAAGATGACATGCTCCAGCAAACTCTAAACTTTTCTTTAAAAAAATAAACTGGAAATCTTTATTCAAGTTTGTGCTTTCTTTAAGAAAAGTGGAATAATGTCAGTTAATCTGGGTCAGCTAACTTATAAAAAGGGGTCAAACAAATTTTCATCAACAAACTTTGCTTTCCATTTACACATTGACAGGATTTGGATATTTTTCATAACACTAGCATTTATATTATCCGCTGTGAATTGCACCTGAAATACAAAGGCAATTAGAGACAACCGCAGTGATAAGTCTGGAGTCAGAGAGATCAGATTGAACAAGAATGACAAATATCTTTCCCTGACGCACAGAAGTGAATTTATGGTTTCAATGGTATCCATGCTTCTTAATTATGAGCCTGGTACTTGCAGTATAAATGCAGTTTATAGGCTGCTCACATTTCTCTCATTAACAATGACCTCATCCACTTAATTCAGTTATCATTGCCCAGTTTTTCCCTCAAACACATTTACATTTGAAGAAATCAGAAAGCTTACTGATGGCAACTTAGATCGTAATTTGCTCAAAAACAAAATGATCATTGCAGGTACAATTGCAGAGGAACTGAAGTAAGATTACCACTGATTGTACTGTATGTTGAAAGATATTTCTATTCTTGAAAGTATGAGAGAAACAGGACACTTACAATGACATCTGATGTAATGATTTCCAGCATGCTGACATACTTGTCTCCCAAATGGCCTTTTGGACAGCTAGATCAATTCCCCAATGAGTTCACTTTCATAATATCTTATGTATATTTATTTCCATGACAGTTTGAAAACTGATGCATTCAGTACCTGACAAGTAATTCTCTATGGGCTACATCAGTCTCAGAAATGTTCTTATTAAATCAATTATTATGAAGGCAAAAACTAAAATCATATTGCTTTTAATTAGCATGATACTGGCACATTGGCCTACAAACTCATACAGAGCGAACTGTACTATACTGTTAGTGCTTTGCATAAAATTGATTGCAAAATATCACAAGATCACAAGGCTAAGGAGCAGAAGTAGGTCATTCAGCCCTTTGAGTCTGCTCCACCACTCCACCACGAGTTAAACTATTCTCCCACTAGTTCCAATTTCCGGCTTTTTCCTCATATCCCTTGATACCCTGACTAATTAGATACCTGTCAATCTCCTCCTTAAAAACCCTCAATGATTGGGCCTCCATAGCTGTATGTGGCAATGAATTCCATAAGTCCATGACCCTCTGGCTAAAAAAATTTCTTCTCATCTCTGTTTTAAATGGGTACCCTCTAATTCTAAGACTGTGACCTCTTGTCCTGGACTCACCAAGGGAAACAGCCTTTCCACATCTACTCTGTCCAACCCTTTCAACATTGGAAATGTTTCTATGAGATCCCCTCTCATTCTTCTAATGAATACAGTCCAAGAGCCGACAGACGCTCCTCATATGTTAGCCCCTGCATTCCAGGAATCATCTTCGTAAATCTTCTCTGAACTCTCTCCAACATCAGTACATCCCTTCTAAGATAGGGGGCCCAAAACTGCACACAGTATTCCAAATGGGGTCTCACCAGTGACCCACAGAGCCTCATCAACACCTCCTTACTCTTATACACTATTCCTCTTGAAATGAATGCCAATATCGCATTCGCTTTCCTTACTGCCAATCCAACCTGGTGGTTAAGCTTTAGGGTATCCTGCACGAGGACCCCCAAGTCCATTTGTACTTCAGATTTTTGAATTTTCTCTCCATCTAAATAATAATCTGCCCAATTTTTTCTTCTTCCAAAATGTACAACCATACATTTCTCAACATTGTATCTCATCTGCCATGTCTTTACGCACTCTGCTAAATTGACCAAGTCTCTCTGCAACCTTTCCGTTTCTTCAACACTTCCTGCTCCTCCACCTATCTTGGTGTCATCCACAAACTTAGCCACAAAACCATTTGATCCATAATCGAAATCATCGATATACAGTGTAAAAAGAAGCGCCCCCAACACCAACCCCTGCGGAACACCACTAGTAACCGGCAACCAACCAGAATAGGATCCCTTTATTCCCACCCTTTGCTTTCTGCTTATCAGCAAATGCTCCACCCATTCCAATACCTTTTCTGTAATTCCATGGGCCCTCATCTTATTAAGCAACCTCTTATGCAGTACCTTATCGAAGGCCTTTTGAAAACCCAAATACACAACATCCACAGCCTCTCCCTTGTCAATCTTATTTGAGATTACTTCAAAAAATTCCAATAGGTTGCTGAGGCAGGATCTTCCCTTCATGAAACCATGCTGGCTTGGGCCTATCTTGTCATGCACCTTGAGGTATTTCATAACCTCGTCCTTGAGGATCGACTCCAATAACTTTCCAACTACCGATGTCAGACTAATAGGTCTGTAATTTGCTTTTTGCTGCCACCCTCCTTTCTTAAACAGCGGAACTACATTTGCGACCTTCCAGTCCTCTGGAACCATGCCAGAGTCTATTGATTCCTGGAAGATCATTTCCAATGCCTCCACAATCTCCAAAGCCACCTCCTTCAGAACCTGGGGGTGCACCTCATCCAGTCTGGGAGACTTATCTATCCTCAGTCCACTTAGCTTCCCAAGCACTTTCTCTCTAGTAATCTTGACTCTACCTAATTCTATTCCGAGACCTCTGGCTATCAGGTACGTTGCTAATGTCTTCTACTGTGAAGACTAATGCAAAATACTCATTTAGTTCCTCTGTCATCTCTTTGTTACCCATTATAATTTCTCCAGCACCATTTTCAATCGATCCAATATCTACCTGTGTCACTCTTTTACTCTTCATATATTTAAAAAAACTCTTAGTATCCTTTTTTATGTTAATTGCCAACTTCCTTTCATAATTCATCTTTTCTTTCCTAATGACTTTATTAGTTTCCTTCTGTAAGTTTTTAAAAGTCGTCCAGTCCTCAGTTTTCCCATTAATTTTTGCCTCCTTGTACGCCCTCTCTTTTGCTTTTATTTTAGCCTTAACCTCTCTCCTTAGCCACATTTTTGCCATTTTTCCGTTCATGATTTTCTTTTTTCTTGGAATATATTTTTCCTGCATTTTCCTTACTTCTTGTAGGAACTTCATCCAATTCTGCTCTACCGTTCCTGCAACTAGCTTACTTTTCCCATCAACTTGGGCCAGTTCCTCTCTCATACCACTTTGTTCCACTGAAATATCGATACACCTGATACCAGCTTCTCCTTTTCAAATTTGAAACTGAAATCGATCATATTATGATCACTACTTCCAAGAGGTTCCATTACCTCTAGCTCCCTAAACACCTCAGACTCATTACACAGCACCCAATCCAAAATAGCTGATCCCCTGGTGGGCTTATGGACAAGCTGCTCCAGAAAGCCATCCCATAGGCATTCTACAAACTCCCTCTCCTGAGATCTAGTACCTTCCTGGCTTTCCCAATCCAACTTCATATTAAAATCTCACATAATTATCTTGACATTTTCTTCTGACACACTTTTTCTATTTCTAGCTGGAACTTGTAGCTCACATCCCAGCTGCTGTTTGGAGGCCTGTATACAACTGCTATTAATGTCTTTTTACCCTTGCCATTTCTTAACTCGGCCCATAAGGATTCTACTTCTTCTGATCCTATGTCCCTTCTTTCTAGTGATTTGATATCATTGCTTACCATCAGGGCCACATCACCCCCTTTACCTACCTTCCTATCTTTCCTATATACTGTGTATCCTTGGACATTCAGCTCTCAATCATACCTATCATTTAGCCATGACTCAGTGATGGCCACTATGTCATATCTTTTAACCTGTAGCTGTACAAGGTCATCCACTTTATTTCTAATGCTGCATGCATTTAAGTACAGTGCATTTAGATCAGTATGTTACCGATTTTGCTATATTTCTATTGCACAGCAAATTATCCTGTCTATTCACCTGCCTGTCCTTCTTACCATCTTTGCTGCACAGTATCTTTGACCTATTTCTATTTTCCTCTTCCTCGACCCAACACCCTGGCTTGCTTCCCCCGGCAACTTAGTTTAAATCCTCCCTAACAGCTATATTAAACAATCCCACCAGGATAGTAGTACCCTTTGAGTTCAGGTGTAACCCACCATTTTTGTTTGTCACACCTCCCCCAAAATAGATCCTAATGATCCAAGAATTTGAAGCCCTGCCCCCTGCACCAGTTACTTAGCCACACATTCATCTGCTTAATTCTGCTATTCTTACCTTCATTAGCGTGTGGCTCCGGCAGTAATCCTGAGATTAGTACTCGGGAGGTCTGGCTTTTCAATTTTCTTCCTAGCTCCCAGTAATCTTCCTTCAGGACCTCCTCTCTTTTTCTGTCTATGTCATTGGTACCAACATGTACCAAGACTTCTGGCTGCTCGCCCTCTCTCCTAAGAATACTCTGGACCCGATCCAAGATATCCCGTACCCTGGCACCAGGGAGGGAACACACCATCCGGGTATCCGTGTCTGGCTCGCAGAATCTCTTGTCTGTTCCCCTCATGATGGAATCCCTTATAACTACTGCATTTCTCCTTGCTCTCTTGATCACAGCAGAGTGCCAGAGTCTCGTTCGCTGTAGTGTTCCTCTGTTAGGTCAACCTCTCCAACAATATCTAAAACTATATGTCGATTTCTGAGGGGGACTGTGACAAAGGTGCTGTCTACAATCTCTCTATAGGTATTATCAACCACCTCCTCACTTTCCCTAATTAGCTGAAGGTCATCAAGTTACAGCTCCAGATCCCTAACACGGTCCTTAAGGAGCCTCATCTCAATGTACCTGGTGCAGATGTAATCCTTGGGGAGGCTGGGAGTTTCCCAGGGTCCCCACATCTGGCATTCCAAGCACAACACTAATCCTAGATGCATGCCTCTAAAGCTACTGTTATTACTAAATAAATAAACCTGTAACTTACCCCTTTACTATAAGACTCAACGGTCGCAGGAAGCCTCTTCCCATTTCCACCTAAACTCATTGAGCCAAAGCCCTATCACTCTGCACCCTCTCACTCCACTGCCCGCTTGATATGGCGGTGTTCTTTTTAAGCCTTCCATGCTCTGAGGTCACGCACCTGCTCAGTCGTGCCTCTTTTATCCCAAGTAGTTAAAAAGAAATCTGAATTTTCTCCCGAAAAACGGCGACTTACTCCACTGCCTGCTTGCTGTGAATCGAAAATATAACTGGGAACCAATGGTAATCATTGCAAAAAAAATGAAAACTTAACAACACCTTCCATGCACACTTCTAGGGTAGAGAACAAATCCTATGTGTTTGAATGTAAATACTGATAACACTCAATTAGAGGACTACTATTTACATATACTAATAAATAAAGTGAAATTAACCCCTATGATTACATCGTACCCTATCAACATCTCTTTATGAATCCCAATTTCATGATCTTTCCTGAAAAGCTAAGAACAAGATAGTCAACTATCAAATTTTTTTATATCCAATCAATTATTGAATGATCACCAATATGCATTCCTAAGTGCCTATCATCTGTGTGCCTTACCTGTTCTACTATGGCCACCATCGTAATAATCCTAACATGTGTGCTCTTGGCTGTTCCTTTGAGTAGGGGAAGCTTCAGATGGCCATCAGTGGTGATTTCAAATGACCAGCCTACACTCCCCATGCCATTTACTTCATTAACACTTCGCCAAGGATTCAAATTACTACCAAGCAGTCTAGCAGAGCTGATTTGTGTTATGCTTGGAAGATCTGATGGAATTCATTTAAGAATTCTTCAGAATTTCAAAATCACTAAATTCCTGAGGTACCCCCAGCCCAGAAGAAGCATTTCAGACGGTCAGAACATATGTCTCTACACACCTTATATAGGTAACACCACTGGTGGGGAGGCATTATTCTGTTATATTCATCTCAGCATGTGGACACTGATCTATGGGCTTATCTAAGGCATCTGTTGTGGAATAAAACTGTAGGATGTTAGAATCCCTATTTAAGATGTTCCAGTTCTGAATCTGAAATAATTATTATGGTCTGGTCACAGGATTCCACCCACCCCACATCCACCCACCAGCCCAACAGTAGAATTTCCTGTTCCTTCTAGGCTGGGTGGAGGCAGATTTAAACTCTCAGTCTGGCTTTGCTAGAGGTGTCAAAGTTGGATTTGAGTAGTTATATTTTGTTAAGTTAAAGACAAAGCGTGACATGAAGAAAGCTTCTGTATATTTGTAAGTTTCTCTACATGTTTGTTTTCAGTTTTCTATTTGTAAGTACTTTTCTCTTCCACAAATTTTGGGCAACTTTTGCACTTTTTCCACCTGGCACTAAATAAAACCCCTTGCCCTAACGTGCTGTCGCGGCTTACCATCTGTTCTTTTTTCCAACTGGTGACCCTCATCGGACACTCTTACCTACACCTGATAGCGAGGTGTGACATTGATGTCATCAGTATGGAGTCTGTAGATCCTCCCTGTGGAATTTGTGTGTTTCCTCCGGCTGCTCAGGTTTCTTCCCACATTCCAAAGACATACCAGTTAGTAGGTTAATTGATCATTGGCTAGGATTAAATTGAGAGTTGCAGGGCAGCATGGCTCAAAGGGCCAGAAGGCACTATACCTCAATAAATAAATAAGTATAAAGCTCATTGAGATTGACCCCATTCATGATAACGCTGCTATCTGTCTTAAGCAGATTCCAGCACTTCACACTGCTTCCTCACTAATAACTAAAGGTGATACTTCCAGATCACGGGGCTAAAGCTAAAGAAATAAGGCATAATTACTGTTGTGGGTCTAAGTTGAAGAGTCTCTAAGCCTGGTAATGAGTATGTGGAAATTGAAGCATGGGGACAGAATAATGCCAGTAAAAGGATATGAAATATTTTCAGCAAAATGGGTATTGATGGAGTAAATCAAAGCTCAAAGTAAAATTTATTATCAGAGTACATACTGTACTGTCACCACATACAGCCCTAAGATTCTTGTTCCTGTGGGTGTATTTAGCAAATCTATAGAACAGGATCAATGAACAACAAACTGTGCAAATGCAAATATAAATAAATAGCAATAAATAATAAGTATGAAATATCAAGATAAAGAGTCCTTGAAGTGGGACCATCTGTTATGGGAACAGCAGATGTAGTTATCCCCTTTTGTTCAAGAGCCTGGTGGTTGAGGGGTAGTAACTGTTCTTGAACCTGGTGGTGTGAGTCCCGGGACACTTGTACCTTCAACCTGATGGCAGCAGTTAGAAAAGAGCATGGCATGAGTGGTGAGGGTCTCTGATGATGGATGCTGCTTTTCTACAGCAATATTTCATGTAGATCTGCTCAATAGTAGGAGGGTTTTACTTGTACTGGGGCCAAATCCACTACCTTTGGTGGGATTTAACACTCAAAGCAATTGGTGTTCCCATACCAGGCTGTAAAGCAGTCAGTCAGCACACTTTGCACCTCACTTCTAGAGAAATTTGCTAAGATTTTTGATGATTAGCTGAATCTCCACAGACTCCTGAGGAAGAAGAGGCACTGTTGTGCTTTCTTTGCAATTATATTTATGTAATGGGTCCAGGACCAATCCGCTAAGATAGTGACACCCAGGAATTTAAAGTGACTGACCCTCTCCACCTCTGATCCTCCGATGAGGACTGGCTCATTGACCTCTGGTTTCTCTCTCCTGAAGTCTACAAACAGTTCCCGAGTCTTACTGATATTCAGTGAGAGGTTGTTGTTATTACATCACTCAGCCAAATTTTGAATCTCCCTCTATATTTGATACAGCTCTCGACAGTGGCATCATCAGCAAACTTTGATAATAGTGTTGGAGCTGTACTTAGTCACACAGTCATAGGGGTAAAGTGAGTAGAGCAGGGGGCTAAGCACACATCCTTGTGGTGCCACTGTGCTGATGGAGATTGGAGAGGAGATGTTTTTGCCAATACAAACTAACTGGGCTCCGCAAATGAGGAAATCCAGGATCTAATTGCACAAGAGGGTATTGAGGCCCAGGTCTTGGAGTTCACTGATTAGGTTTGAGGGGATGATGGTATTAAATGCTGAGCTGTGATCAATATAGAGCACCCTGATGTGTGCATCTTTGCTGTCCAGACGTTCCAGTGAGATGGCATCTGCTGTGGAACCGTTGCTTCGGTAGGCAAAGTGGTGTGGATCCATGTTGCCACTCTGCTGATATGCTTCAACCCCAGCCTCTCAAAACACTTAACACTATGGATACAAGTGCCACTGGGCAATAGTCACTGAGGCAGGTTACCACACTCTTCTTAGGCACCAGTACGATTGAAGCCTGCTTGAAGCAAGTGGGTACCACACACTGCCGGACGGAGAGGTTGAAGACATCTGTGAGCTCACCAGCCAGCTGGTCAGCACAGAACCAAGTGCTTTCCTTGGATTCACTCTCTTGAAGGCATCCTCAGATACTGAGACAAAAAGATCGTCTGGCGACATGGGGGTGAGTGATGGTTCCTCCCTGTTCTGGTGGACAAAGCGATCATAGAAGGTTTGAGCTCATCTGGAAGCAAAATGTACATATCCACCTGAAGAACTCCTCTGGTAATGCAGAGAAATGCACCACCCAATATATGAAGTTTAATTTTATAGGAGAGATATTAAATACGTTTTTGAATGGACTCTGAACTATTTCACCTCATTAACAGTGACGTTGCAAACAATCTATTCACCTTTCATCCTAACCCATGATATCTAGTTGTAGTCCCACTCAACCTCAGCGGAAAAAGTCTGCTTAAATTTACCCTAACTGTACCCCTCAATTGTGTATATCTCTATCAAATATCCCCTCAGTCTTCTATGTTCCGAGGGATAAAAAACCTAACCTATTCAATCTTTCCTTACACCTCAGGCACTCCAGTGCCGGCAACATAATTGTAAATTTTCTCTGTACTCTTTCAACATTATTTACATCTGCCCTGAAGGTATGTGACCAAAACTGCACACAATATTCCAAATTAGGCCTCATCAACATCTTATACAACCTCATAACATCCTATCTCCTGTACTCAATACTTTGATTTATGAAGGCCAATATGTCACAAGCTTTATTTATGACCCTATCTACCTGTGACACCACTTTCAATGACAATGGGCCTATACTCTCAAATCCCTTTGTTCTACCACACTCCTCAGTGCCCTACCGTTCACTGTGCAAGACCTACCTTTGCTGGTCCAACCAACATGTCTGTGTTGGTTTCCATCTTACTTTTTAACCCATTTTTCCAGCTGGTTCAGATCACACTGTAAGCTCTGATAGTCTTCCTGGCTGTCCACTACACCCCCAATCTTGGCGTCATCTGCAAGTTTGCTGGTCCAGTTAACCACATTACCAACCAGATCATTGATATAGATGACAAACAATAATGGACCCAACAATGATCCATGCTAGTCACAGGCCTCCAGTCAGAGAGGCAAGCCTCTACTATCACTCTGGTTTCTCCCACAAAGCTAATGTCTAATCCAATTTACTACCACATCTTGAATGTCGAGCAACTGAACCTTCTTGACCAACCTCCCATGCGGGACCTTGTCAACTACTAAAGTCCATATAGACAACATCCACTGCCTTGCCTTCATGAACTTTACTGGTAACTTCCTCAAAAAACTCTCTGGGATTGGTTAGACATGACCTACCACACACAAAGCCATGCCGATTATCCCTAATCAGACAATTTCTATCCAAATACTCACATATCTGGTCCCTTAGAATACCTTCCAATAACTTTCTCACTGCTGATGTCAGGTTCACCAGCCTATAATTTCCTGGTTTATTTTTAAGAGCCTTTCTTAAACAGCAGAACAACATTAATTATTCTTCAATCCTCTGTTACCTCAACTGTTGCTAATGATAATTTAAATATCCACAATCAATGATCTCCCTTTAAGACTCTTTATCACATGTTCTCATTATTTATTGCTATTTATTTATATTTGCATTTGCAGAGTTTGCTGTCTTCTGCACCCTGGTTGATAGATCTTGTTATAGTTGCTATTCCATTGATTTGCTGAGTATGCCCACAGGGAAATGAATCTCAGGGTTGTATATAGTGACATATACAGTATGTACTTTGATTATAACATTTACTTTGAACTTTGAGATTTAGTATCTCTGCTACCTTATTAGGCCCAAGGGATTTACCATCTTAATTTGCCTCAAGATGGCAGCCACCTTCTCCTCTGTAATATGTATGGGGTCCATGCCCTGGTTGCTGCTTTACCTTGCTTCTGTAGACTCTGTGTCCATCTCCTGACTAAATACCAATGCAAAAAATATCCACTTAAGATCTCCCCCATCTCTTTTGGCTCCACGCATAGATCTTCCAGAGGACCAATTCTGTCCTTTGTAATCTTTGCTCTTAACATATCTGTAGGATCTCTCAGGATTCTCCTTCGCCTTGTCTGCTAGGGCAACCTCATGCCTTCATTTAGCCCTCCTGATTTCTTTCTTAAGTGTTTTCTTATATTTCTTACACTCCATAGATACCTCATTTGTTCTTGCCTGCCTATACCTGCTATGCACCTCCTTTTCTTTCTTAACCAGGGTCTCAATATCTCTTAAATATCAAGGTTCCCTAAACCTGTTATCCTTCAGTTTTATTCAAGGCACATACAAAATTATAATTTCGTTATTTCTTCCTCTCTCTGCAGTTTTACTTCTCAGCTCTTCTACTGCTTCAGAATTTCAGCGATACCAAAGCCAAGTTTTACTGCTCAGATACCGAAAGCAGTGCCACACGTGAGAGCAAGTCAATTAAATTTGCTAATCATTGCCCCACGATACTCCGTAACTAGGTTTATTTTGACATAAATAATTTGACATTCGCATTGATGACCACCGCTATTTGACTACTGCTCATCAACACGAGGAAACGATGAAAATTGGACACCTAAATGGGTGGACAATTGAAACACTAGCCATGCCTGGCAAAACATTTGAGACTGTTATGTTCTTATCAGTAGATTCTGATCAAATGCGTTAAAGTAGAGGAAAAAAAAGCTTTTCATTCAGTCCACATTTACACAGGTCTGTCTGCCGGGATGTGTTGGATAAATATAATTCAAATTAATGGTCCAGCAGCAAGGACTCTGGACTGCTGATCCAGAAAATTCCAGTGTGGTCTGTAGGGAAATTATATTCAAGTATTAAATAAAAGTCCTAATTAAATGATATCTCAGAAACAATAACTATAAAATTATCAGATTATTATTAAAACCCCATCAGGTATATCAACATTTTTAGGGTATTAAGTCTTCCGTCTTCTCCCACTGGTCCATTTACAAATCCTGACAGTCTAACGTGGCAAGGCATAAATGCCTTCTTATTTCACAATTGCAGAAAAAAAATAAATGCTGGCAATGCCACAACATCCTCATTTTATGAGCAATCAAATTATCAAGCAAGATTCATCAATAACCTACTCAAAAGCTTAAATTAAGGTTTGCCAAGATTACTTTGCCACAAATATCTTGTTTAGTCCAAACATGAGAACAAAAAAAAAGTCAGGATTTGAGCAAGTTCTATTCACATCAAGCGAACACTCGACAAAGTTTGCATGGCTGAGTCATTTGTATTAGTAAATCCAGTAAGATCTGTCAACAAATAATGATGGATAAACTCTTGACTAGCAGGAGTCAAATCCTTTCCATTATGTCTCATGTTGCTCAGATCAATGCAGTACACCTAATCATCTTCAGCTACTTCATCAAGAACTTTCCTTCCACAGCAAGTGGGAAGGGAAGGTTCACTAAATGCTTTCATGATGTAGCCCGTGCCACATGCAAAAGGATTTAGACTATACTTAAGCTTGTAGTAATAATTGGCATGTACCACAAAGATGCCAAAAATGACTGTTTCTAATATGTGAACATCTAGCCACCTCCATCTTCAAAGGAAGCAGGATTGTTGAATTTCTTAATGTCAACCTCCTGACTAGAAATTCAATTGGAAGAGCGCAGTAGGTTCTGGTCTGCCCTACTTCAGACCTGTACCTTCAGCCTATTAGATAAAGATCTGAAGATACAGATCTGGTGTAGGACAGTCTGAGATGAGTGGTTCCATTTCCCCAGGCTTGTCAGTTAGCAAAGTAAAGGTCAAGAGGGGATGGAATGCCTTACTTTGTGTGAATTCAGGTCCAACAATGCGCAAGAAGCTCAGTACCATTCCTGGCCTGCCTGACCCGCAGCACATTGGACAATCATACCACATCTTCACAAGCAGTGCACCAGCTACAAAGTGAACTGCAACAATTCACTAAGGCTTATTTGATGGCAGGTTTCACCTCTGCAGTCTCTCAAACAGAAGGACAAGGGCAGCTGAGAATGAGGATGCCACCACCTGCTTGTTGACGTAGACATCCTATGCCTTTCCAACACAAATTAAATTGTGCTTTTATTGTCACTGGAACTTCCTACCTATCGGTCCTGTACAGTCCTGTCAGCTTGTAGTCTGGAGCTATTCAAGAAGGCAGCTCACTATCATAACTTTCCAACAGTGACTAGGACTGGGCATTAATGCTGGCCTTAATCACATTCCGGGCATGGAAAACAATTTAGCAAAAAGGATAAAGGAATTTCCTTCACAGGATTTCTATTGGACAATGGCCAAATACAGGGTTCCATTGCCTATTGCAAGTGCGTATGAGATAGCATGAAGCTAATGCCTGTCAGAGTTAATGATCACATCAGCTATCTGCATCTTGCTCCTAAAACGCTTTCTGACTTACTCCGATGTCACCAGCAGGGAAAGAGACCATTGCCCGCTCAATCATCTCATGCTGCACTATTATTTTAGTGGTGAAATAGGACAGGTGTTATACTGCTCCACCATCTACCTAAAGGCTTAGACCCGTGCGTCAGGGTTTTATGTGTATTTTATAGCATAATTTTTACCTTTTCTTTCCAGTCTCAGAAATAGCTGCCAATAAGTGAATAGCTTTACCTGTACTGCAAATTACTTACCATTATTTCTACACTACTAAATTTCACATGCAGATAATTTATCACATTCATACCTATCCATGCATGCATTTGGAAAGTAGATATTACTATAATGAGCTATCCATTTAAAAATGTGTACTGCTACAAATAGGGTAGACAATCATTTCTAACCCACAATTTGGAAAGGAAAAGCACTCCTACCTCTTGATAAATGTCAACACGATCCCCATAATGTGCTCGTTTAGAGCATCCTGGAAATTCTCTGATGCAACAGGAGTCCGGAGGCCATTCCATTCCTGCCATTTCTAGCCAATCTGTGAAGTACACTACTCCGCAACATTTGAACTGGGGGTAAAAAGCGACAAAGCTTTCAGCATCTTGAGCATGGAATTCTTGGCTAGAGAAGCTATGCACAGTAAGTAACTACCTTTGTTTTACATATTACCACACCTAAAATAGGCTGCAATTTTGGACTAGCCATTCACTTCTTTCAACAAATAACCAACATTAGAAACAGCTTCTGCACATCATAAAATGAGGAAATAGGTTCTAGAATAAGCAATTAATGAAGTAAGAACAGAACAAACCTAGTTTTCTCAAAAATAGGCAAGAGCTGGAATTAAGCTTTATTCATTATTTCACACAGGATCTAAATTTCTCTCATCTATATAAACAATAACTTTGATGTTTTGATAATTTTGAATCATCATCCTTTTATTCTGTAGATATCCTTACTGTGCATACTGCCACCAGGTTTATCTCCATAGTAGCATTCTCATCATCGAGAATTTATGGGCTGAAGTTCCTAAAGTACAATTCAAAGTAGAGCAACACATCCTGATACTTCTGCCAATATTTTCCGTCAAACCAACACCATAAAAGAACTTATTTACTGCATTGCTTTTTATGGGATCCTTCTGTGCACTGAGTTGTAATCACTGTTCCTGACAGTGCAACTGGAAAAAAATGCTTCATCAATGCATGCTCTCTTTGTAATAGACTCAGACGCTTCAGCATGGAAACAGGCCCATCGGCCCACCAAGTCTTGCTAACAATCAGCTACCCAATTTTATTATCTCCACATTCTCATTAACTCCTCCCAGATTCTACAAATCTTCCACACACACACACTATTGCAGTGGCTAATTAACCTCCCAACATGCACACGTTTTTGGGTGTGCAAGAACTCTGAACATGAAGTAAGGACTGAATCATTGTCTCTGGCAATGGGAAGCAGCTACCCCACTGCTCTTCCCTTCCATAGGCAATCTTAGATTTTTCTCTAGATTATCAGCACATCTTTGTTGGTCTGCCCACAGATTATACCTGCTGCATATTTGTCCTACTTTCTCCCAGCTCTCTCTTCCATGAAAGTTTAAACACATTTACTTTTGCCCTTTTCCCATTCCTGTATCCTGCCATCTTGCTGGGCCAAAGTATTTTTAACAATGCTAATGGTTTTCCACCTTTAGGCACTTTCACTCTTCCTCTCATGTGCATCATCAGAACCCGCAGGTTATGTGACAGAGCTGACAATCAGAACTCATCAATTGTTCACCAACACTTACCCCTCCTTGCCCAGAGGCTTTTTATTTATCACTGACTCACGGCCACAAGCTCTTTCCCAAAAGTGACGGAACATCCCTTTATACTTGGCCTCTTTCATTTCAGTAAGCATCGCAACAAAATAAAAGTAAAAAATGCCAGAAATACTAAGCAAGTTAGTAAATGTCTGTGGAGTGAGAAACAGAGTCACAGTTTCATGGTGGGAACACTAGATCAGATTTAGGAACTAAAGAGCAAACAGTTCCTGTCTCCTGACTAGTTGAATGTTTCTAGTCCTTTATTATTTTTTGGTTCAGATTTCCAGGATCTGCAGAGTTTGTGTTTTGTTCTTCCAATGCCTTAATGAATCCCAACATTTCTTTCTATTGCCTTTTATCTGTAATACACCCTTTCCTAGCCTGCACTCCAACAACTATTTTTTCTTCCCCTTGGACCATGCCTGGTGTGAAGATATTCATTCCTTCCATGCCTAATCATGCTGCCCCTCAGTGGCATCACCTATATTAATGAAGTGAGTTTTCATTTGCCAAATATCTGATAATATTAACTGAGAGGAAGATGCAGTCATGATAAATTGTTTTTGAATTGTTATGAAGTGATACTGCTTTACAACAGAGTCAATGCTTATCAGAGACTACTTAGCCAGGCTCCCGATCTCAGTGGTCATTTAATGTAAAGCTAAGCTTCAGATTCTATAAGGGTTATCACCAGCAGAACCCACTAACATCCACCTGCACATTATTGTTGCTCTTAGATTTCATAGTTCCCTGATTGTCACCAAAACCCTAATCCACAGCACCAAGAATGAATGGGCAAAGAGCAGCTTTGTGGTATTCAACCATGGGAGAAGTTTCAGTATGACTCTGAACCGGGAGGCCAAAGACTCTGGGGCAGATGACAATATTATTCGGCTGCAGTAAAGATGGCTTGTGGCCTATGCCACAGCTCCTCAACCAGAAAGAGCATTACTATTCTTAAGTACTGTAAATTAAAGAAAGTTTTTCCAAAATAATACTTGCAGTTTGATGCCTGCTGGTGATTAGGCTATGGCTAATAATAGAAAACCTCAGAATCAGCTTGTCAACCTGTCTTCTCAGCACTGACCAATTTTTCCAAAGGGCCAACTAACCCAGATATTTAAAAATTACTTAAGTCATTAAATGCGGCATCAAAAAAAGCCATTTTTGAAAATCAATTTTCTGCTTGAAATGTTCACAAAATGAGTACCAATGTTTCCATTTTTTCTGAGTCCCACCTACATAATTGCCCTAATCATTCAAAGCTGTGCTGTAACTGCCCTATCCTATATTAACCCATATCCATCTAACATCTCTTCCTCAAAATACTCGGACCTTTGTCTTAGTTATAAATCCTTCTTTAGTCTATCCTGACTCAACCTCCACAGGTTTTCAAATACACACCATAATTGACCAAATCCTACACAGTAACCACCAAGTTATTGAAATCTGATTGTCTGGAACAAATAAAACCAGAAATTGCTATGGATATTCATCAGGCCAAATGTCTTCCTTGGGGAAAGGAAGGTGAAGCCAGGGATTTGAGTCTATGACTCACTGAATGATGATACCAGCACATACTGTATCTGTATTGCAGATCTTTGAGAGGCTCCTCTTTAAACACTGTACCTTCCATCAAACTTTACAACTCCTCCCTCGGAGTGTCAGACACCCTGTGCCAATAGGCTGGTCCTGGACTTATTTCCACGTAGCATGATTAATTTATTATTTAATTATTTATGGTTTTCTATTGCTATATTTCTTCACAATTCTTGGTTGGTGCGGCTGTAACAAAACCCAGTTTCCCTGGGATCAATAAAGTACGTCTGTCTGTCTGTCTGCTTCTCTAACTTATGTGCAGATTTTAAGAAGGTCCTTAAAGTTCTATTCCCAACTGACGAATCTGCCTTCTCTTTCCAGACTTCCTGTAAAGATTGCTGATGCTACATTACTCAACCAACTCTTTTGCATGTACTCTCATTCAAAGAAACTCTGCTAATTTTTAGATTAATATTCACAGTATGTTCAAAACTACGAAAAACAAATATGTTCAATTTTATTTCTGCTACCTCCATTACAAATTTACAGGTTAATTACATTTGAAACCACTATGCAGTTAACGCATTATAATAAAGTGCACGAGCAAAAAAAACTTGAAAACATGCATCCGATTTTAACCTTCCATCTACTTTTAAAAAGACTTGTCAATGCAAAAATAACAGTTTTTAAACATCTACTCTTTCAAATGACAGATCAAATTACAATTATGTCACTTGCTTAAAAATAAGTCTGATTCATCTTTCTGCTGACACTAGTGGGCGAATCAACGTCAGTAAAAGTACTGCATTGTTCGAGTAAAAGGAAACATGACACTGAAACTCCAAGAGATAACATACCTCTCTCTGAAAGAAATTCCAGGCATGGGTTAACCACTGGTATGTACCCATACCAAAATGAGACATTCTTGATTTTAACCCAAGCATATCAGACTTTTGTATGGAGATCTGAAACAAAGAGTAACCACTTAGTGACATCATTGTAATTAAACAGTGAATTTTTTGGCCAGTATAACAAAATGCAAATTATCAACCATGTACTAAATACTGACCTTAGTACAATAACAACTTGTTGCAGATATCCTTAAGTTATAATATAAATTTGACTTCAAAATTAACATTATATGCTCACATTTAAGGACAAATCTTTTAGTCTAAATTGGCATTATGACAAATCTATACTGATCTAAAAAAATCTCCATCTGCATCAGAATTGCATTTAATTAGCATGTTATCCTTCCCATAACCCTAAAGAAAAATTACAGCTAGTGTCACTGTTTATTTGCAGATCAAATAGACATACATAATATTTAACTTAGCACTGCAGTGTCTTGATGCAAAAGCACTAACTGAATCACACCAGCACTTCTGTAAACAATCAACAAATGCTTTTGAAGTAGCTCTTTCCATCATTTTGTTTGCTGGTACTGATTAATATTAAAATAACCATGATTACATGACACACAAAATGCTGGTGGAACACAGCAGGCCAGGCAGCATCTATAGGGAGAAGTGCTATCGACATTTTGGGCCGAGACCCTTCGTCAGGACTAGTTTTCCTTTTGGTTAGTCCTGACGAAAGGTCTCGGCCCGAAACGTCAACAGTGCTTCTCCCTATAGATGCTGCCTGGCCTGCTGTGTTCCACCAGCATTTTGTGTGTGTTGTTGTTTGAATTTCCAGATCTGCAGATTTCCTTGTGTTTGATGTATTACATGACTTGCTTTTTCAGCAAAAAGATCAAACTAATGAAGAACAAATGCCCAACATTTGCTTTTCAAAATAAGCTCGAGTTAATATCTTCTGGACTGACTAAGATCAAGAACTGCATTCAAGTAATTAAATAATATTTCAGGTTACAGAATAAAAATAGCAAAGATCAAATTGGACCTATGCCTCTGTCTGAAATTCTCTGCACAGGAAGTACCCAATCTCTCCACACAAACAAGAGAAAATCTGCAGATGCTGGAAATCCAAGCAACACACAAAGTGCTGAAGGAACTCAGCAGGCCAGGCAGCATTTATGGAAAATATTGAGTGAGTTTTTGTGCATGTTAAATATCCAATCTCTGTCAGTTTTCAAGAGCAATTGCCAAAGAAGGATTAGTTGCAGGATGTCAACTCTACCAATCTGCTACAACCAACTCTCACGATGATCAATTCAGATACTGTCCTAAAAAGCAGTGATTGCCATTCTTACTTGCTGTGACAAGATGCATGTTTAGGGAAAAAGTATAATAAAAAAATCTGAGTTATTTGCAAGTTGCGCTCCAGAGCCTGAACTTTCTGGCTTCTGATTTTGCCACGTTGGCGAAGGCACAGTAATTTATTTCTGAAGTAAATACTCAGAGTATAATATAATCAGTACACGTTTTTAATTATTTATAGTGTCATCAAGTCCATACATGCTACCCACATGGTCTCCTTGAACAAAACATTCACATTTTTGAGGGTCTGTTATACAGGACCCAGCTCCTCAGCAGCAGAACCAATGTTTTTCAGTCCTTTCCCCCACCAGCAATTCCAACCACAAAGCCTTTGAAACTACAGTACATTGTAAATGAAGCAGCCACCAAGCCAAGCAACCATGGAAACATAATAACATTGTCAGAAAGCTCTGTTATACCAAGTTAATGCATGGAGGGTTCAGAGCAAACCCTATTTCATTCCCATTCCAAAAATCATACAACGATTCTACAACGGATAAATGGAATCACAGGGGAAACTCAACCATACAACTAAATTATACTGCATGATTCTGCACTCGAGAGAAGGATTTTTAAAGCTCCGTTCAGAAATTTAAATGTGCTGAGAAATAATTGTAATTTATTTTCCAACATTTTGTTCAATTGAATAGGGAAGACTACAGCTTTATCCTGGAAAAGCAAAGATTAAAGATTAAATGAATAATAATTGAAACAGTTTCTTTAAGGTATCACAGTTTACAGCTTTCTTGCCAAAGCCACCATGGCTTACCCTGTACTATTTACTAGCAGACTTTTTAAAAAACCTTATTATACATTTATTGCATGCTTCCAACAACAGAATTCACAGTCAAACTGACACATTAGAAATACTACTATCCAAAGCTGTCAATGAACATAACTATCACTGATCCAACTTCCCAATGATTACAGGCAGGGAAGAGGATGGACATGCATTTTGACATAGAGTCATAGAGATGTACAGCACAAAAACAGTCCCTTTGGCCCATCTAGTCCATGCCAAAACTATTTAAATTGCCTACTTCCATTTATCTGCATGGGGACCATAGCCCTCCATACCTCCACTATCCATGTACTTATCCAAACTTCTCTTAAACGTTGAAACTGAGCTCGCATGCACCACTTGTGCTGGCGGCTCATTCCACACTTTCATGACCCTCTGAGTAAAGAAATTTCCCTTCATGGTCCCCTTAAACTTCTCACCTTTCACCCTTAACCCATGACCTCTGGTTGTAGTGCCAACCCACCTCAGCAGAAAAAGCCTGCTTGGATTTACCCTATCTGTACCACTCATAATTTTGTATACCTCTATCAAATCTCCTCTCAATATTATACGTTTTAAAGAATACAGTCCTAACCTATTCAGTATTTCCTTATAATTCAGGTCCTCCAGACCCAGCAATATCCTTGTAAGTTTACTCTGCATTCTTTCAACCTTGTTTACATCTTTCCCGTAGGTAGGTGATCAAAACTCCAATGAGTCACTTTACCGTCAATCTCTTTGTGCAACAGCTGACCGTTTATCTCAAATCTGAAGAGAGGGTAGGGGAGCTTAGGGTGCGGAACAGGATCAGCTGTGGATATCTCAGTCAATTCGTTTTCAAAGAAATCCTCGAGTCGGAACTGCATCCATCACCTGTACTCAATACTTTGATTTATGGAAGTCAATGTGCCAAAAACTTTCTTTACGACCTTATTTACCTGTGTCACCATTTTCACTGAATTCTGGACCTGTATTCCAGATCCCTTTGTTCTACCACACTCCTCAGTGCCCTAACATTTACTGTGTAAGACCTACCATGGTTGGTCCTACAGAAGTGCAAAATCTCGCACTTGTCTGCATTAAATTCCATCTGCCATTTTTCCAGCTGATGCAGATCCCTTTGCAAGCCACGATGGCCTTCCTTGCCGTTCACTACACCCTCATTCTTGGGTCATCCACAAATTTGCTGATCCAGTAAACCACCATTATCATCCATTTCGTTGATACAGATGATAAACAACAAAGGACCCAGCACCAACCCCTGCAGCACACCACCTGTCACAGAGCCATACAGCATGGAAAACAGGCCCTCCAGCTCAACTCTTCCATGGCAACCACGGTATCTAACTGAACTAGTCCCATTTGCCTGTATCTAGCCTCTAAAACATTCCTATCCATGCATCTGTCAAAATATCTTTCAAAGCCCTAAAAGTACTGCTTCTGCCACTTCTTTTAGCACTCATTCCATTTACAGACACCCTCTATGTGAAAAAGATGCCCCTTGGGCCCCTTTAAAATTACCCCTCTCACTTCAAACCCATGGCTTCAAGCTATGGACTCCCTTCCCTGAGAAGAACATTGTAGCTTTCCCCTTTTTTTTTTGTGTGCCATATTCTGCCAGAGCCTCGGCGACCACTTTTTTTTCCAAGTGGTTGTCTTGGAGAAAAGATACTGTGAGTGGATCCCATGTCCTTCTCACAGCGCAGTGTTTGTTTGTTTTTTTAACGAGGCCAAGTTGCAAGCTCGACACTCAATCCGGCACGATGGAAAGCGTGCCCGAGAGTGGCCCGACTGGATTCGAACCGGGAACATTTGCTGTGGAGTCCGGCGCTGATGTCACTGCGCCACCAGCTGGCCTAGCTTTACCCTAGGGAAAAGCAAATGCACAAAGTCTCTATTTGTAGAGCTGAACTGATTACAAGTTAAAATTATGGAAGAACAAATGCAAACCACAAAAAGCAGGTTTATATAGACATTGAGGGATGAGCATATCAAGGTGTGTATTTTGTTTGACATTTAAATCATAACTGGAGATGAACAGTCTGTATGAAAGAATTTGTCTTCTGAGATCTCCTGGTAGGTCACAGATGACATATCAAAGAAATAGTGAAGATAAATCGTTATAGGAATTGTCTCATGAAGATTGATGAGAAGTTCTACAGTCCATGCAGAACGCTACAGAAGACTCAATGATTCAAGATGTAAACACAAGAGATTCTGCAGATGCTGGAAATCCACACAAAATACTGGAGGAACTCAGAAGGTCACTGCAACATCTACAGAGGGGAATAGAGAGTTGCTGTTTCAGTCCGAGACCCTTCATCAGGACTGGAAAGGAAAAAGGAAGGAGACTCAGTAAGAAGATGAGTGGAGGGGAAGGAGTACAAACTGGAAGATGAGAGGTGAAGCCAGATGAGGGGGAAGGAGGATGAAGTGAGAAGTTGGGAGGTGATAGGTAGAAAAGGTACAAGGCTGAATAAGGAGGGAGAGCTGAGCATAGGAGAATGGAAAGGAGCAAGGACACCAAAGGAAGGTGGTGAGCAGGTAAGGGAGGAGTAAGAGGGGACCAAGAATGGGGAATGGAAAGGAGAAAAGGGGTGGGGGAAATCACCAGGTGGAGAAATCAATGTTCATGCCATCAAGTTGAAGGCTACTCATATGGAAGATGAGGCCAACCTGAGATTAGCATCATCATGGCAGTAGAGGAGTCCATGGTCCAATATGTCAGAATGGAAATGGGAAGTGGAATTAAAATAGTTCACCATCTGGAAATTTTCCCTGTTGCAGACAGAGCAAAGGTGCTCAACAATGTCATATGACTAACTCTTCCCTGGGCTGCCAAGATATTTCAGGAACATTCAACTACTTCTTGACTGAGTAAACTACACATACAGGTTCTCCCCAGCTTATGACATCCAACTTACATAAAGCCTGTGTATACAAACAAGCATTGAGAAGACTTAGGGTGTGAGTTTTCCAGCAGCTCCAGGTTTGCACACATTTTCTGTATTAGGATCACAAGGAAAACGAGAAACTGATGGACTAACTTAGCACTGAGAAAGACATTATGAAAGACTTGCTAGCTGAGCTAAGGGGAAGCTCCTGGTTCTCCAGAAAAATCTGTTACCCTACAGAATCCAGCTGATCCTCCTCTTATCCGAGTTCCAGGAAAACACTTTTCAAATATAAACAAATTCCATAATCTAAGGAACGGAACAGCATCAAATTGAATTAATGACCTGCCTCGGTTAAGCAGGCATCCCAAAACCCACTTTAGGTCCTGGCACACTGAATTCCACATCAGAGTTTTGTAATGGCGTGGAAGGAAGAGGATGATACTTGGCCCAGTGAGCCTGTGCTGGTTTGGTCCACACCCAGCTCTTGTTACCCCACAGTTTTTTTTTTCCCCTTCACACATTTCCCCCTTGAAGAACAATGGTTGAAAATGCAACCTCACACTGTGAAATCTGGAAAATGACCACAGCACTGCAGGATAAAATTTTTCCAGCTATCACCCTAGTTCTTTTGCCAATCACATTAAATCTGTATCCTCTAGAACTTAACATTTTCATCAACAGGAAGAATTATTTTTAATTCTCCATGCACAGAATGCTCATAATTTTGGAAAACCACCATAATGATTCATGTTTATTTTTACTAAGAAGTACTCTCTGACATTTTCCAGCAGAAGATGTTTAAAATCTCCCAAATGTTATAAATAATCATCTTTATGGCCTTTCCAATAAATATATTTTAAAAAGTTGCTTCTGAAAAAGATATAGAAACAGGGTACAAAGTTATTAAATAGTTGCTGCCTGTAAAATGGTACAAAGCTTTAAACAGACCTGATGCAACTAAGAGAAGAGGTAACTAATCAAACGGGAAGGAATTGACTAACAATGACACAAGGCTAATAGATGTTATTAATGCCAAGCACAAATTTAGCAACAGTTTTTACTTCATAGACTGGAAAATTCAATAACATCAAAAATTCTACTACTGTTCAATGGAATGTCACAAGATTTTGTTTAAGATTTGTCAGTGGGCTATTTATACAGTCCACAAATTCCCCAAGATGGTGAGATGTACGAACACAAGCAAAAAGAACAAGACAGATTATATGGTCCCTCAAGCCAGCTACTCCATTTAGTAAAATTATCTGTTCCTCAACCTCTGCTCCATTTTCCCAATAGATCTCTTTACAACCTGCTTCCATTAAACACCAAAAACTTATTGATTTCAATTTTATATGTTCCAAGGCAGAACATTCACAATCCCAAGACAGAAAAATCTATTCTTTGGGTAAAATAGTTTATTTTCATCTTTGTCGTAAATGACAGCTTTCTCTTTGTGAAACTATACCCTTTGTTCTTACTTTTCAGCCAAAGGGGAAGAAAGCAGAATATTAGTCCTTCTCAAAATCATGTGTTTAACAAAACAATTTGGAATAGGTGGAATCCGTCCTCAAGAAGTAAAGTAAACAGGTTTAAAAAATTGAATGATCGATTAAGAATAGTAGGTTTATATTACAGAATCACTCTGAAATGTAATTGAACATCCAATTAGAATTAAACCTGCAACCAAACTATACATTACATGATCTTACCTCTGTGATACATTCTCCCCATCTCCTCCTCCTCCTTTCGACAGATGAAAAGAAATGCAATTTGAAATAGAAAACTGTGATTTGATAAACATTAAACTTAAACGGACATCATTAAGATGTCAAGATTGTTGGGAATCAATAAACAGTATACAGCACTCTGATATCAAAAATCACAATATTTCTGACAGATATTCTGCATCCATATTTCATCAGATGGTTTATTTGAGGTAGTGGTCAAATGTCACCCCCAGCAACTTCCTCATGCATTTTCAGGAATTTTCTCACTCGTCAGTCATGTTGTTGTGAATGTCATAAGTAATCTTAAAATACAGTTAGTAATTTCTTTTAAGTTGAGAATCTACATGCCAACATTTCAAGATCACAATAGAATCAAGAAAAATTTTTTCTCCCTTAATTATTCTAAGTCCACCAAGTTTGGGAGTGGTTGGAGGGGTAGAAAGATGGAGTATTAGTATTAGGTATCAGGCTCACAAAATTGCTAAATTTTAATCCTGTTCTGACGTATGTCATTTACTTCAAAATTAGAATTAAATTTTAATTTCCTTCAGTTCCGCTTGGATATTAGATGCAGATTTTTGGAGGCTGAAGTGCACAAAGCAGAAGAATCACTCATGGTAGGGTGATAATAAGGTTCTAACCATGTGCAAGATAGGAAAAAATTCTACTGCGTCTTTCATCAATAAGACACTTTAGGCTACATCCACACTAGACCAGATCATTTTGAAAACGCCAGTTTCGCATAAAAACGATAGGCGTCCACACTATGCATTTTTAAAAATATTTCTGTCCACATTGAAATGGAGATTTCGGTGAATCTCCTCTTAATGGGCATGCGCAGGACACATCTACTGAAAACAAGTGAGATGTTTGGTGTTGAATCTCACTGTGAAAGTGCGCGTCTATGTAGTTACAGACTAAAAAAACTTAAAACGACAGACAACTATTGGCTCTCGCGCAGTAGAACTTTAAAGTAAAAAAAAACAAATACTGGAGTGTACGGAGGCAACCGACAGGGAGTTCACAGAAGATTGACCCGGCTGACGACGAATATTGAAAAACTGACTAACTCTGTTGCATTAATAAAGCCCCTTGTTAAATATATAAAACATGTCTTCAGCGGTGTTATCTTGTATTTCCATACAATGTTATATTAGGCTGTTACACATCTATTGTCAAAGAAATACTTGCATGAATAGGTAAAACCACTTTCAAACGAGCAAGGACAGAAAACAGCAAAGTGAGTACAGTATACTTATTTATTCAGTAAGTTATGGGTCAAAGTATTTGGTGAGTGCATTTCTAACTCTTCTGGGGTCAGTCTCATTGCTGTCTGTTCTGAAATTGTTAGGTTGTGTTCAAGAAAACAATGAAATAGCGCGCTGCCGTCTGACAGCGTTTTCAGAAGTCTCCGGTTACCCCCTCCACACTGCTCCGGTCGATCCGGCATTTTCAAAAATACACACACTGGAAAGCGTTTCTGAAAAGCTCCAGTTTCAGGGGACGAAAACATCATTTTAGTGTGGACGGAGGGTAAAAACGAAGAGAAAAAGCTTCGGTTATGGATTTATTCGGCGTAGTGTGGACGTAGCCTTAGTTGCTTGTCTGAAGATATTCTGCCATAAGTACTTAACCCCAGTTAAATGCATGCCAACTCTTATTTTGGGACAGAATCCATGTCAGAGGTCCTTTGGGAGTGTCAGGTATACAGTTCTTCACATTTACTTAATTATCAGCTACCTCATGACTTTTGCACCTTTAACCTTATCTTTATTTTCCACTATGATCTCAGCTAAATTCAGATGAAACGCCCCATACATCCTATATTGCTAAAACTAATTTAGAATCATTCACAGAGCTTCAGAGGAGTGGTAAAAGTAGGCACTAAATTACTTCACTATTTCAGATCACCCATCCCAATGTGGGAAACTGAAAGATCCTTGCAGAAATATTGTGTTCTGTCTCCTGTTAGCACAAGGTGAATCCTGAAGCAAAACACAGGAAATGAACTATTATCACCTGTGCTTTGTTGGGAGCCAGAAAATGAAACCACTCCAAATCTGACTTTTACGTAAGAAATAGATTGAAAGATTGAGAAAGGTGCATATGGAGACCCTGATGAATCAAAGCAATGGTTTTTCTTGAAGAAAGAAAAAGCAATCATTTTCATTTGATGATTTTAACAGATTTTAAATACCAATTAACTGAAAACATAATTTGTTCTAACATAAGCATATGACTTGCTCTGCTGGGATATCAACTAAGCTGAAATGTTGAATATTGTACCTGATGTTCTTTTACTCTTTTTCCAATATATTTTGAGCAACACACACAAAATGCTGGAGGAACTCAGCAGGCCAGGCAGCATCTATGAAAGTACACGTTTCGGGCTGAAACCCTTCGGCAGGATTGGAGATAAAAAGGCTGAGGGGTAAATTTGAAAGGTGGAGGGAGGGAGGGAGGGGAGGGAGAAATGCCAGGCGATAGGTGAAACTTGGAGGGGGTGGGGTGAAGCAAAGAGTTAATTGGTGAAAAGTGACAGAAGGCCATGGAAGAAAGAAGAGATGGGGGAAGGAGAGAGGAGCACCAGAGAAAGAAAATGGGCAGGCAAGGAGATAGCATAACAGAGGGACAAGGGGATGGGAAATGGTGAGGGGGGGGGGTGGAGGCATCACTGAAAGTTTGAGAACTCGATGTTCATGCCATCAGATTGGGGGCTATAAAAGGTGTTGTTCCTCCAACCTAATTGTGGCCTTATCACAACAGTGGAGGAGGCCATGGATGGACATATTAGAATGGAAAGTGGAATTAAAATGGGTGGCCTCTGGGAGATCCCACTTGTTCTGGCAGACGGAGCATAGATACTCTACAAAATGGTATCCCAATCTACATCGGGTCTCACCAATATACAGGAGGCCACACCAGGAGCACCGAACACAGTAAATGACCCCAACAGATTCACAGGTGAAGTATTACCTCACCTGGAAGGTCTGTTTAGGGCCCTGATGGTAGTGAGGGAGGATGCGTAAGGGCAGGTGTAGCATTTGTTCTGCTTGCAAGGATATGTGCCAGGAGGGAGATCAGTGGGGAGGGATGAATGGACAAGGGAGTCGCATAGGGAGAGATCCCTGCGGAAAGCAGGAAGTGGGTGGGGGGATTGGGAAAATATGTTTGGAGGTGGGATCCAGTTGGAGGTCATGGAAGTTTCGGAGAATTACATGCCGGACGCAGAGGCTGGTGGGGTGGTAGTTGAGGACAAGAGGAACCCTATCCCTGGTAGGCAGACCCAACCAGTTCCTCTCCTCCACAACTCTCTCCCACCCCCCTCCCCCAACATTCAATATTCTTCCATGACCTTCTGTCTCTTTCACCAGTCAACTTCCTAGCTCTTTGCTTCATCCCTCCCCCTCCAGGTTTCACTTAAAGCCTGGCATTTCTCCCTCCCCTCCCCCCCCCCCCACTTCCACCTTTCAAATCTACTCCTCAGCTTTTTTATTCTCCAGTCCTGCTGAAGGGTTTCGGCCCGAAAAGCTGATTATACTTTTTTCCACAGATGCTGCCTGGCCTGCTGAGTGCCTCCAGCATTTTGTGTGCGTTGCTCAGACTTCCAGCATCTGCAGTTTTTCTCTTGTTTGTGATTTTCTGAAAGAAGTTTTGGAAGAAATCTGATTAAGGTGGCTTGAAAATCTCTCACATTGTTCAAAGCAACTGCAAATGTGGTATTTTGTTCCCATCAGCTTCCATGTAGGGTCCAGCCATTACCATTGCAACTTATTTCTATGATTGCTACATACAATCGATCCTAACCATACTGTACCTTAGCTCCTTGCATTAGTCAAGGTCCCAAAATCATGGAGGCATTGAAGCTGGAACAGTTACTAAGCTGAGGGATAAATTAAGTGATAAACAGGAGGAGAGATATCCTTTAAGAGACCAGCAGGTTTTTCAGGCACATAGTCACAAAGGCAATGAGAGAAAGATGGAAGCAATGGCAGTCTTTGCTAAAAGTGTGAATGATGAGGTTGCAGGACCACCTTCAGTGACCTTATTTATTAGACACTGAACACATGAAAATGCCATGGACCTTTATTTGTATCCTAAACCTGATAAAATTTTTAAATTTTTATACCTACATCACTTACCTACCACCAATCCCCATCAGCTGAACCCTATGTTAAAGGGCTCCATCACACCTACACACTAAACATTGTTACAAGCCTCAGACCATTTGAAATGCATTCAGATTGGCATACAACCAGGCTGGGAAAAGAGGGATATAGACCAAGTGCAGGCAGATAGAATTAGCTAGATTAACATCATGGTCAGCGCAGTAACAATGGGCTGAAAGGCCTGTTCCTGTGCTGTATGACCTATTTTCTGTTCATGATTTAACCAAGTTGCCAGTTGTACAGCCATTACATGCACCAAATGAGCAACAGCGATTCATGCTTCCCCCTCTCTTGCAGAATAAGGTGACCTCATCTCAGCACAACAAACCCTCAGGGACCAGACAACGTCGCCGCGAACGCACCTCCATGCCTTCCGCATGCCTGTTGACCAAAGACAGCTGAAATATGGGGAATTAGCATCATCACACTCAGTCCCATTTCTCACAATCCTGTTACTGCTAATCCATTATCTCCTCAGATCTATGACAACAAACGGCCCAAGTATGTACTTATTAATTTCCCCCTACCTCCCACTGCAACCATTCGCCAGCCTATCATTTACAAGTTTTTCTCCCTCTGGGTGATAGAAGAAAAGAATGAAGATGTAGCAACACCACTGCACTCTCTGGCTAGCTCAGTTACAAGTTATCTGCATCTTCCACAAGAGCGGAATCTGTGAACGGTCAGCGTCCAGGCACGAATGGCCTCCATCCGAGGAAAAGAGAAAGGGCAATGTGTACTTTAGCTTGCTGGAGAACCAGGCTGAAAATTACTCTGCTGCAGGTACTCAAGTGAAGATTTAGATGGGGCAGCCTACAGAAGAGAAACCTGCTAGGAAGCCCAGTGCATTGAGTGCATTTCTAATCTTTCATGGTTTCACAGTAAGAATGAAGTCGATCCTTTCTAACAGGAACCTTAATGGCGTCATTTAACAACTCAGGATGACCCTGCCTCAAAAGCCACCCGACATCTGGATGCTCCGGTGGCAAGGTTGCATTCCAGTCTGCAACCCCTTCCAGGTTCACAGCCGGGGACATCTGTGTTGAAAGGCGATGGCAGGATGTCATTTTAATCCTGCGATGCCATCGAAAACTTGGAACACCGTGTGACCACCAGAGGGGAGTGGCAATGGTCCCACAACGCTCATCTGCAGCTGGCCCAGTCTTCCCTGGTCTGAATCTGAAAAGACATTTTTGATAGCTACAAGCCACTAGGACTTGATTGACGAGTTTCCGCCTGGAGCTTGACAATTATGTGTCTTAATCAGGTGGTAAGAGAACAGTTAGAGACCCATTCTGAAACTTCTGACAGATGTCAAAACCCCACCCTCCACTTTGCTATCAAACCTAAACTGTTTGTTGTTCCTGACACGTACCACTAAGATGCCAAACGATGAGTATTTCCAACAACTGAAAGTCTAACCATCTCCACCTTCAAAGGTAGCATTATTGTTGAGTCCTTTAATGACAACTTCCTAGCCACAAAGTTAACCGGAAGAAGGCTTGCCCTACCTCAGAAAGATTTTTTAGAAAATCGTCAAAGCACACTTGAAATTTTTTAATTACATCTAATTGAAGTGACATAATGCAACATTTCCTTGCTGCTGATGTAATCTCGTGGACGTCTGTGAGCAAATTTCCCAGTGTAAGTGATAAAGAATCTCAGTAAGTTATTGTGTTCATGACCACATGCAAACTGACTGATTCCCCACTGGAATCACTCAGCACACTTACATCTTCAGTGTTTATATATTTATATACCAAAGGCCAGAACATGCTGCCATTTTTGTGGGTGAATGTTAGTAAACTGCATACCAGCCATTTGCCATGGGTCTGCTGGCATTTTCAACAAAATTTAGCCCAAATATAACTAATTTGGGCTAAATATTGATTAAAGCAACTGCACTACAGGGGTTTAAGTATTTAAAATAAAAATATAACTAAATTTATATGAATTTATTTTAGTTTTTAAATATAATTTACTAAAACTATCAAATTGCTACTCACCAAATAGTCCTGATCATAGTTCCATACTCCACAGGCTAATTCCACACAGAAAATTATCAGCAGGATACCAAAATACTGAAAAAGCATAAGGTGAATCATTTTTATGAGGCAATTCTTGTGGCTGAATTAAATTATTAAATATTTTCCACAGTCATCCATCTGTCATTGCAAATTAGCACATGGAAAAATCTCAAAGTAAAGTCAGAATTCCCCACAAGTTGTATCAGTTTACGAACTGCATAATTTCTTCATTTGATTTGCTCAGTTGCTATTAATACAAATCAAAAATAAAAATATAAAGCAACATACACAAAGTACTGGAGGAACTCTGCAAGGCAAGCAGTATCGATGGAGGGGAATAGATGGGATTTCCAAGAATATAAAACCTCTCACAATTTCAGGATCTTGCAAAGTACTTTAAGACATTTAAGTAACCACTGATGTAATGTGGAACGGTAGCAGCTATTCATGCAAAGTACACAAACCACAGAACGTGGCCTGGCAATTAAATTAGTGTACAACTTTTAATGGTGTGAGAAATATGAAGGACTACCAAGACCCTTCTCTGACCAAATAAACAACTTTTAGACAATGATTTCATTTCTTCAGGCTGTGAGTTGTATCTTTATATATGCCTTTATATATACTTTCTTTTCTTCTCCCCTATATCAATGCAATCTGTTTTTCCCTTAATCTTTTCCAGGTCTGACCAAATTCATGCACTAATTCAATCTCCTGCCATTCCACTATCATTCTGCCATTATCATTCTGCAAGTAGCTTTATTTAAGGAGTTGACGTTTGTTCTGCTGTCAAGATGTCTGCTGTAATCCAACACAGTTATCATCTTGCACTTCAAACAATATTTTGGGCCAAGATTTTAAACTTGCAATGTGCACCAAAAGATTAATTAATAAGGCATAGTGTCATATATACTGCAAAAATTTATATTGTTATTTATTCTTCTCAAATTGTGCAATGTATTACAAGCAATAGCATATCTGAAGAGGCATTTGAACATTCACTTATCTAATTTACACTGTGTGCTTTTCTGAAAGCATATTTACCCAAGCAAGGAGCAGTGGATTTCCCTTCAGTGTCCCACAGCAGCCTAGCATTCCAACTATTATTAAAAAACAGCACACTGCAATCATTAAGGGATGAATCACTGGAAAATACGTCAGAATGAATGCTTCTTCCAGCCTGCAGAAGAACATTAAGATTCCATTAATAGCATACAAAAGACAAAATAGTCATTGATAACATAACCTTTTGCATTAATATATGCCTGCAACTGTATTGCTCCTTGTACTTCTTATGGTCAATTATGGAATACACCTCAAAAAATAATTTCCTGTACACTATGTTTTATAACCACATTCTGAATAATAGTTACTTAAGTGTGACACATTTTCAGTCTATGTGATATTATGTTACGATAAACAAATGAAAGGCTTTACAGATGAAAAGATTGATGATCATTTTCAGAAGGCAGGACTATAATCAAAATGAGGAGAAATGTTTAATATTTTCGATATGCACACAACTCACAGGATAAAACGTACTAATTAGAATGCCCAAACTCTTGTGTAGCCATTAATAATGGATTATATACTACCAATTACATAAATATGTCTTCTCAACTCAACTCTTTATGTTAATAGCACATTTATTTTCATCTTTTTTTATTAATTTTATCTTGATGCCCATTTCCTAACTTTCCCCAAGGGCGATGATTTCTCTCTGCTTCACAGGTCCCATAGTTCTTGCTGCACTTCAGCATCTTGTACTAGTGGTCACATTTTACCCGAGTCTAAGCAGGACTTTAGAAGTGCACTGCGAAGTTCTCTTTCACGCACAACTTCTGTGGGACTCCACTGCAGAGCTACCAAGAGTGAAAGTCTCACAACTCCCTGGCAAATTGAGAGACTAGTAGCACAAATTACACACTGAACTACTAAGTATTAGAAGAACTTTTGCCATCAATTCTCCCATGCGCATCTAACACTGAATTCTCTACAATCTTCGGTAATGTTTATTCTAGAGAAAGGAAATCAGTACCAGTCCCACAGAAAACAGATAAAAGCGAAAGTACAATCAAGATTTCATTGCCCTGTCTTGCTCCTATACTGTCATACGGGGGGGACGGGGGGGGGGGGGGTGTTGGGAGTGGACCCAAAAGCAAGACATAGACACTCTACTACCAGGAACAGGACTAGGCGTAAGAAGGAAGCAGGGAAAGAGAGGAAGAAAAGACACTAGACATGACACCGGCCCTGGATGAGACAAGGACTCCGGGCCTGGGCTAGGACCTGACTAGGATAAGGAACCAGGACATGGAACTGGGAACTAGGAGCCAGAGAATGGACAAGGACCCAGAACCTGGGTCTTTACTCGGGCTCGGACCCCAGAACTACGCAAGGACATGACGAGGTTACAGGACGAGGAGAGGCACAGGACGGGACGAGAGACTCCTGGACGGGACAAGGGAACCACAGCACCGGGCTGGGCAAGGTACTCCTGTGTTGGGCGAGGCATGTGGACATGGCGAGAACACAGAGCCAAGAGAGAGACAGGAACATGGAACACCGAGCCGGGACCCCTCCTTGGGTACAGGACGTAGGGCCAGGACTCATCATGCAGAACACTGAACACGACGAGACAGTTCCCACGCTAGGTAGCAGCAAACAGCCGGACCTACCTAGCGAAGGCGTGGACACAGACAGACAGTTCCAACAGGGTGAGGCTCCAGACACAGGCGAGGTGAGGCAAGGCTCCAGGCAGAGGCGAGGCAAGGCAAGGCTCCAGGCAGAGGCGAGGCTCCAGGCAGAGGTGAGGCGAGGCGAGGTGAGGCTCCAGGCAGAGGTGAGGCGAGGCGAGGCTCCAGGCAGAGGTGAGGCGAGGCAAGGCTCCAGGCAGAGGCAAGGCTCCAGGCAGAGGCGAGGCGAGGCAAGGCTCCAGGCAGAGGTGAGGCGAGGCGAGGCTCCAGGCAGAGGCGAGGCGAGGCGAGACAAGGCTCCAGGCAGAGGCGAGGCGAGGCGAGGCGAGGCGAGGCTCCAGGCAGAGGCGAGACGAGGCTCCAGGCAGGAAGGTGAAGGGAAGGGATACTGACAGGGGGTTTTGACAGGAACAATCCAGCAGCCAGAGGCTGAATCCTGAAGCTACTTATGAAGCCAGCCTGAACAAGAATTACCTGCCTCAACAGAAACTGGGCAAACCCAGAAAACCTGGAATATGGAACATGGACCGGACCGTGGACCAGAATGTGGATTTCACAGACCGTACCATGACATATACCTACCTTTTCGGCTGCTACTCTGCTCAACTTCCAGGTGAGATGGGGAAATTAGCTCAGGACCCACAATAAAACAATAAGCAAAAATAAAAATAGAATGGATAGTATAAAAGCATTGCACACAAGATGCTGGAGGAACTCGGCAGGCCAGACGGCATCTATGGAAAAGAGAAAACAGGCCATTTTGAGCCAAGATCTTTCATCAAAACTGGGGAAAAAGTACAAGGTGGTAGGTGATAGGTGAAACCAGGAGAGGAGGAGGGTCTGGGAAGCTGATAGGTGATAGAGACGCAATTTACTCTTTTGCATAGATGCTGCCTGGCCTGCCAAGTTCTTCCAGCATTTTGAGTCTATTACTTCGATTTCCAGAATCTGCAGATTTTTTCTTGTTTATGGATAGAATACAAATGATATTCTCATTTAACAGCAAGGAATTCCTTCTTGACAAATAAGATGCATAGTTTTTTTGATGCTCACCAAAAGCTTAACTCATCTAAACACTGCTGGCCAAGGTAAAGAGTAGAAGAGGTATTAATTCTCCACAAAACCTTTTCTCAAATGTCTTTAGTTAATAAACTTATTATGAGAAATAACTTTGCCAAAAATTCAGTGATATATATTACAGACATTCCGTTTCTACCACCACAATCTCAAATTATTGAGAATCAATGAAGGATGCTCAACAGTTGTAGCTGGGCTTTAATGCTATCACCTCTTACAATGTAAAACCAAGCAACATAGGCGACAACAGTATTTCCAGATGAGCTCAATGCTTTCTATGCTCATTTTGACTGTCAAAGCATGGAGGAACAATCACAAACTCCCACAGTCCCTGATGATCCTGTGATTTTCAGTGTCTGAGGCTGACATGCAAGCAGCCTTCAGGAGGGTAAACTCACAAACAGCATCGGGCTAGATGGGACACCTGGCCAAGCTCTAAACCCCTGTGCTGATCAACAGGCCGGAGTGTTCACTGAGATCTTTAACCTCGCACTTGGTGGCTCAACGGCCATCAGCGCCGGACTCCGGAGTGAATTCGAATCCAAGTCGGGCCACCCCCGAGCACACTTTCCATCTGTGCCGGGTTGAGCGTCGAGTTAGCCACTCGACCTCGTAAAAAAAATACAAGGGTCGAGTCAGGAACGTTCATACCCTGACCTGGTTAATCCGAAAGGAGACCAAACCTGACACCACACACCAAACAAGAATGGCTGACTGTCTGGTGCGACACACTAAAAAAAAAACCTCTCACTTCATCATTCTGAGGGACCTACCTGTTTCAAGCAGGCCTCAATTATATCAGTGCCCAAGAAGAATATGGTAACCTGCCTAAATTACTATTGTCCAGTTGCATTTACATCCATAGTGGTGAAATGTTTTGAGAAGTTTGTAATGAAACACATCAACTCCTGCCTGAGAAGCAAATGGATCTGCTCCAATTTCCCTACAGAGCCACAGGTCTACAGCAGATGACATCTCAATGGCTCTTCACCCAAGCCTGGAACGTCAGGACAGCAAAAATCCATACATCAGGATGCTCTTTATTGGCAGCAGCTCAGCATTCAATACCATTATCCCCTTTAGACTAATCAATAGGTACCAAAACCTTGGCCTCAATACCTCCTTGTGCAATTGGATCCTCGATTTGTTCACTTGCAGACCCAAGCCAATTCAAGACGTACAGAAAAGCTGGATGAACTCAGCAGGTAGGGCAGCATCCGTTGAAAGAAGCAGTCAACGTTTCAGGTCGAGACCCTTCGTCAGGACTAAAGAAGGAGGGGGCAGGGGCCCTATAAAGGTGGGGGGAGGGTGGAAAACCAATCAGAGGAAAGATTAAGGGGTAGGGGAGGGGAAGCAGGGAGGGGATAGGCAGGAGAGGTGAAGAAGGAATCTAAGGGGAAAGCGCTATGGGTAGTAGAAGAAGGCAGAGTCATGAGAGGTGACAGGCAGCTAGAAGAGGAGACAGAGTGAAGGTGGGATGGGAGAAGGGAGAGGGAGGGAATTACCGGAAGTTGGCGAATTTGATGTTCATACCACGGGGCTGGAGACTACCCAGACGGTATATGAGATGTTGCTCCTCCAACCGAAGTGTGGCCTCATCATGGCAGTAGAGGAGGCCATGTATGGACATATCTGAATGGGAATGTGAAGGAGAGTTGAAGTGAGTGGCAACCGGGAGATCCTGTCTGTTGTGGCGGATGGAGCAGAGGTGCTCGACGAAGCGGTCCCCCAATCTGCATCGGGTCTCACCGATGTAGAGGAGGTCGCACCGGGAGCACCGGATGCAATAGATTACCCCAACAGACTCACAAGTGAAGTGTTGCCTCACCTGGAAGGACTGTTTGGGGCCCTGAATGGTGGTAAGAGAGGAGGTGTAGGGACAGGTATAGCACTTACGCTTGCAGGGAGAAATGCCAGGTGGGGAGATCTGTGGGGAGGGATGTGTGGACCAGGCAGCATGAGCCCTAGCTATGCCTGCCTCTTCGTGGGTTATGTGGAACAGTCTATGCTCCAAATCTATACTGGTACTGCTCCTCAATTTTTCCTTTGCTACATTGACGACTACATTGGTGCTGCTTCCTGCACCCATGCTGAGCTCATCAATTTCATCGACTTTGCCTCTAACTTCCACCCAGACCTCAAATTCACTTGGTCCATCTCGGACACTTCTCTCCTCTTCCTTGATCTCTCGGTCTCCATCTCTGGAGATAGACTGTCCACTGACATCTTCTATAAAGCCACTGACTCCCATAACTACCTTGATTATACCTCTTCCCACCCTGCCAAATGCAAAAATTCTATTCCTTGTGAGTATTGTGGTAATCTATTGCATCCGGTGCTCCTGGTGCGGCCTCCTCTACATCGGTGAGACCTGACACAGATTGGGGGACCGCTTCGTCGAGCACCTCTGCTCCGTCCGCCACAACAGACAGGATCTCCCGGTTGCCACTGACTTCAACTCTCCTTCACATTCCCATTCAGATATGTCCATACCTGGCCTCCTCTACTGCCATGATGAGGCCACACTTCGGTTGGAGGAACAAAATCTCATTTCCCGTCTGGGTAGTCTCCAGCCCTTTGGTATGAACATCGAATTCTCCAACTTCTGGTAATTCCCTCCCTCTCCCTTCCCCCATCCCACCTTCACTCAGTCTCCTCTTCTAGCTGCCTATCACCTCTCATGACTCTGCCTTCTTCTACTATCCATAGTGCTTTCCCCTTAGATTCCTTCTTCACCTCTCCTACCTACCCCCTCCCTGCTTCCCCTCCCCAACCCCTTGATCTTTCCTCAGATTGGTTTTCCACCCTCCCCCCACCTTCTTTAAGGGGCCCCTGCCCCTCCTTCTTTAGTCCTGACGAAGGGTCTCGACCCGAAACGTTGACTGCTTCTTTCAATGGATGCTGCCTGACCTGCTGAGTTCATCCAGCTTTTTTGCACATCTTTATTTGACCACAGCATCTGCAGTGTACCTTGTGTTTACCAAGCCAATTCAGATTGGCAAAACATCTCCTCCAGAATCTCAACATGGCTGTGTGCTTAGCCCTCACTCTACTCACTTTACACTTATGACTGTATGGCTAAGCACAGCTCCAATGCCATATTCGTTTGCTGATGATACCACTGTCGTAGGCTGAATCGAAGGTGATGATGAATCAACGTATTGGGGGGAGGTTGTAGTACTACAGCTACAACCTCTTACTCAATGTCAGCAAGACCAAGGAGCCAATTATTGACTTTGAGAGAAGGAAACCAGAGGTCCATGCACCAGTCCTCAACGAACAATCAGAGCTGGAGAGGGTCAGCAACTTTAAGTACCTCAGTTGTCATCCTGCCCTGAGCCCAGCATGGAATTGCAACTACAAAGAGGCACAAGACTGCCTTTACTTCCTTAGGAGTTTGCAAAGATTCAGTCTGACATCTAAAATTTTGACAAACTTCTATAGATGTATACACATCACAGCCTGATACAGAAACACCAATGCCCTTGAAAGGAAAATCCTACAAAAGTAGTGTATATGGCCCAGTCCATCACGGTTATAGCCCTCCCTACTACTGAGCATACCTGCAAGAAGTGTCATTGCAGGAAAGCAGCATCCATCATCGGGAACACTCACCACCTAGGTGATGCTCTCCTTTCATTGCTGCCTTCAGGAAGAAAGTACAGAAGCTTCAGGAGTCACACCACCAAGTTAAGGAACAATTATTATCCCTCAACCATCAGGCTCTTGAACCAAAGGGGATAACTTCACTCAACCTTAAACACAAAGTACACTGCAGATGCTGTGGTCAAAGAAACACGTACAACATGCTGGAGGAACTTAGCAGGTCAGGCAGCATCTGTGGAAATGAGCAGTCAATGTTTCCCTCTATGTCAGTCCTGATGAAGGTTCTTGGCCCGAAACGTTGACTGCTCGTTTCCATGGATGCTGCCTGACCTGCTGAGTACCTCCAGTGTGTTGTATGTGTTGCTGCACTCAACCTTACTTGCTCCATCATTGAAATGTCCCCACAATCTATTGACTCGCTTCCAAGGACTCTTCACCTTATGTTCTCAATATTTATTGCCTATTTAACCCTTCATTATTCTTTCTTTTTTGAATTTGCACAGTTTGTTGTCCTTTGCACACTGGTTGAATGGCTAAGCTGGTGTGGTCTTTTGTTGTTTCTATTATCGATTTATTGAGTAGGCCCCTAAGAAAATGTATCTGGGAATTGTACGCGGTGACATATATATACTTTGAACTTCAAAGCCCAAAACCTAATTGCGGTAAATAACAGCAGTTTTGAAGTCTGAAAACTATTCTTTTACTACATTAGCTAATGAAAAGATAAAGAAAACTATCTCTTAAAATCAGCAAGAAACAACTCCACTTGGACCTGTAACTCATTAGTTAGAGGTTTAATGCTAGTAAGAAGAATAGCTTACGGCTTTAACTGAAGCTTTCCCTTTAGCAGGCGGAAGCTATGACTCTAGAAGACCAAATGTTCATAAAATATCTTGAAGATTAGTAAATTTGTAGTGATGTGTTGACCACTGTTCCCTCTAAGCTGTGCAAGTGCATGGCTGTGCAGTGACTGAAATGCCCCCACGCACATAGCCTTCGTCACCATGTAGATGGAATTTTCTTTTACATAAAGTGCTGCGCCGTTTTCAGGCCACGTAAAAATTTCCTGCTCAGAGCAATGGTTGATCTGCACAGCTGTAAAAATTTAGAGGGAACATTGGTATGGACAATTGTGATCTTGTTACATTACCCTAAAAAATATCAGAGAATAGGCAATGTAAAATTTCAATATGCTAAATAGAGTGAAATAGAGGATAGGAAAACTCCTCAAACCAGGTCTCATTTAAAATACTTCACCTCAAATCATACATCAAGTAGTATTAGATAAGTCGTAAAACCTGCTTGACAGAAGTAGTTCCACATGCCATCAACTATATTAGGCATTTACAATACATACATTTTGTAGAATCTATCCAGTAATTAGTTTATACATACCTGGTTTCTGTTGTCAATACAAGCACATTATTCAAATAATCCCTCATCCACGCAGACACACCCAGAACACAGAGTGACATCAGCTGCAAAATATGCACATTTTTCATTTACTCTAGCTGTATATTTAAAACTGTACAGTAATTTCCTTTTGCTCAAACCTATCAGCTTTTTGCCACAAATGGCTATTTTACTAAATTGCAGGTATAAACGCAAGCTTATTTCTTTTGCTAAGTGTAGAAATCCAAGGTTCCATCAAGAATTTTTTATTCAAATATTAAACAAATTAAGGGTGTTTAATGTCATCTGCTCCCAACTGCAAAACGTTTCACATCAAATTTGGGAGAAGTGTTAAATGGCTGAAAACACAAGACCTATTTTAACTTGGTCCTTCTGACAAAGATGCAACTTTGCATAGAGTTGCAATTACCAAGATTAGAAAGATAAAACACCTTATAAAGACAAGAACCTTCTATTCAGTCTTGTGATAAACTGCAGACACAGGACTGGATCATGCTTAAATTGGATTGCCACCTGCACTTTATCTGCATCCATACACTTTGAGCACTCCCATGGGTGCAGCCGCCCTCAAATCCTGCTTACTATGGTCATCCCCAATGTGGCAAGCTCAGTGGCAACCAGCCCTCAGATCACCCTAAAGGCTTTTGCCAGCTTAACAGTTAAAAGGTATTTGAACAGTTTATAAAATTCAAATAAAGTTCAGTAGTACAAAGCATTTTAAAATCAAAATGCATGCACAAGAAATTTAAAACATTAAGGAAAAAAAATGAAAAACAAACTCCTTAACTGCACTTACCTTTTAATTAAAAAGGGGAGTTTATTAGTGCACCAGCCATCCATGGTGTAAAGCTAATGGGCAGTTTGTTCAGGCTGTGGACTCAGCGTTGAGTCCAACTGTACAACAGATGTATACAAGGATTGACCTCCAGTTAATTTCTGCAGTCACACAAGTCTGGAGCAAGCTGACCTAACCACTGCAGCTAGCCACAGTTTCTCTACAGAACCATCAGCTGCAGATCATCATGTTCAAGTTCACGATCATGATAAATCCCAGATGATAAAATTCACCTAACACTGACAATAACTCAGCGTTCCAAAAAGTATTTTCAGTTGTCTTTTAAGGAATAAACTGGAATAGTTCCTGTTATCTTTTCATTTGAAGAGCTCAATTACATTCCCAATTCAATGTTAGGATTCTCCATAATTAAATGACCCAACTGCGAATTGCATAGAATTAGCATCACAGAAGCAGGCCTTTCAATAGAAACGGTCCCTGTCAGAGTTAATGATGCTCACAGGCATCCTCCCACCCCACAGCCACCTAAATTTTCCCTTACTATTTCTTTCTCCCAAGCATTTAACTGGTTTCCACTTAAGCATATCTCCTTTCAAATTGCAGATAATTAATGAAGATCCCCGCAGCCAATTAAAAAAGCAAATAAATCCTAGAATATTTCCACAGTGTAATACAGTTTATGTGGCAGTTGGCACTAATGGGAGTAAATAAAGCCATTGATGAGATGGGAGTGGTATCCTGGGCAGTGATACCAAGGTGGAATTGGAACAAGGTGGTACCAGTGACTGGCGTTGGAAAAGTCACATTCCACATCAGTAACCCTGTTTGGACCCAAGAGATAAAGATGCAGATCATTAGTATATATGGATACACTGCCACTTAATGCAAAAAATGTGCATTTATTTTGCTTCAGAAACTTGAAGTTCTTTGCATAATTATGGAAATATCTTTGTAAGTTCAAACCTCAACTTGAACATTAATAGGATTGCAGAGTTACATAAAATTTATGAACAATTATTGACCAAAACTATCAATATTTTAGAAAAATTAACCAGAGAGTAAATAACAGCAAGAGCATGCTGACTTGGTAGAGTTTGCTTTTCTGTTGATAGATATCTGCTCTATCAGAAACAATCTCCCTCCACAATATCCAAAGTTCAGGTAGAAATCGATTAGTTCAACAATGATGGAAAACGCGTTAGCAACTTCATAAAATTGAACAGGCTTTAGTGGTGAACATAAAGGCAATCGAATTCGATAGCAGCTGTGTAGAGAAGTAGAGCTACCTAACTTATTTAATCATACTCACCCAGAAAAGGAAATTCAAAGCATAAAGCGAGCAGCGTAGACATTTAACGGAATCTTCCCTGGCCATTCTGACTGAACCTCAAGGGTGAAAGCCATCGCTGTGTTTCACAACCAGACCATACCCCGTCATCTTAAAAAAGGCAAAAAAAAAGGTAAACCATGATCACATGAAATCATCGAAGGCTCGATTATTACTTCAAAATCGATTTGGTTTTATGTCCAGTTCAATGATTGCTACGCATGGCGGCTTCAATTCTCACACTTACCAAAGGCACCATATCATTGCAAGTAATACAGAATGAATGGATTCGCATGCATGTGCCAGATCGCAGAATAAAGTTAGTACGTTATCACGCTTTAAAGTTGCGGAAGTTTTACAATTGGTTTGTAAATTTTACAACAGCTTTGTGAACGTTTCTGAAGATGAACCATCATTGCCCAGTGTAACTGCCAAACCGGTACGGATTTACTTATTTCTAAAGAAATTAAGCCTCTATATTTCTACAAAACAAAAATCGTTGTTCTGTACCACCGCAATAGAAACGTACTCGGTCACTTGGACACCAAAACATTCAGTTGACAGTTAAATTACTGACCTTTCTTTCTCTGTATTCATATGTTGCGCCAATCCATTGCATTTCGCACCGCTGAATCACTGAGCTAGTTACCTAATTCCAAGTGTTTGAACTTTACAATTGATCGAGCAAGTTTCCTCCGCAGCTCGTAACCCAGAATGCCTGGCAATGAATAATCTCCGCAACTGTCCCACCGGACAACTCATTACTTATTTACCAGTGGCAAACCTCCCGTTCCAAGTATCTATCGATAAACAGTAATAAGAAAATATCAAACTGCACGTTTTGTTGCTTTTAATCAATGCCTGTGTTCAAATTACACTACCACGCGTCGAAACTTACAATATCCCAAACATAATTTCAGAGAAAACTGCACGCCAAAAGCCGGAGTTTGCCAGCTGACTGAAGTGGAGTTTACCTACACTTTCAATAAAACTGGTCGTGACGTGCGATATTCAACTTCCTGGTAGTGGAGAAATAGGTATAAAACGCAGTATACACAGCAAGATTGGAGCAGTGCTCCTACACTGTCCTTGTTCGGTTCTCGCACTTTCTTTTAGTTTCTTGGCTAAACTCCTGCAGGAGCGGGATCCTCTCACACAGCGGCTCCCTGAATTCCGAGCACTTTGACAGCCGAATCGACCTCACGCTGCGCTGGGCTGTGCTTTTACGTCCTGCCTCCGATCACAGGAGAGCTCTCGCAAGCTTCATTATTTGCAGCCGCTGACGCCAATAGGGAGCTTCTGCTCCGCAAGCCACTCCAAATAAATCTCTTCATCGTTTGAAAAATAGACCATAAATAAATCCGATTCTCCAACAGTACCGCAAAAAAAAAAATGCCGGTACTGTCGATGCATCTTTTGTATATGATGCAAACTGGACGCATTAGGGAGTACGTTTTCCCGACGAACACTTCCCTGTTGGATTTGCCTCCCTCTTCAAAATATGTCAAAATTGCCAAGTATGTGTTCCTTCTCGATTACTTTTAAAATCCCGTCAAATCCCGATCAAGAAAAAAAAATAAAGTGCATTTGGCATTTGACTGCCGAGAGGTGGGAACACAGTTCAGAACAACTTGAAAACCAACCTCCCCACCGTGGACTTGTCTAGGCTTTTGGCTGTCTTGGTAGAGCAGCCAAAGTAATCAAAGACCCACCCCAATCATTTTCTCTTCTTTCCCCTGACCAATGTGCAGAGCACACAACATCCTTAAAGCAGGACCACCAGACTCAAGGATAGCTTCTGGCCCACTGCTAAAAGACGATCCTAAAATTAAAAGGATTCTTGTCCTCACATTCTATCGGTTTGGCCTTACACCCTATTGCCGCCTATATGGCACTTCCTGTAACACTTTATTCTGCACTACCTTACTGTTTCCCCTTGCACTGCCTCAATACATTGATGTGATGAAATGCATGGCGTGCAAAACTGTTTTACACTAAACCTTGGTACATGTGACAATAGTGGTCAAATTTATTAATTTACCAAGTATGAAGGCTTATGTCACCCCTCCTCCCAAAACAATTAACTCCCAGTAAAGTTATTGACCCCTTCCTGTTTCTAACTTCCACCCACAGAGACTCCATAGACAATCCCTCCATGACTTCCTCCTTTTCTGCAGCCATGACACTATCTCTGATCAAGGGTGCCACACCTTCACCTCATTTGCCTCCCTCCCTGCACGGATGGTTTGAGATGTATCTATTTTAATGCGAGGACTATCATGAATAAAGCGGACGAGCTTAGAGAATGGATCAGTATTTGGAGCTATGATGTTGCGGCCATTACAGAGACTTGGATGGCTCAGGGGCAGGAATGGTTACTTAGAGTGCCAGGCTTTAGATGTTTCAGAAAGGACAAGGAGGGAGGCAAATGAGGTGAAGGTGTGGCACCGTTGATCAGAGATAGTGTCATGGCTGCAGAAAAGGAGGAAGTCATGGAGGGATTGTCTACTGAGTCTCTGTGGGTGGAAGTTAGAAACAGGAAGGGGTCAATAACTCTACTGGGTGTTTTTTATAGATCACCCAATAGTAACAGGGAGATCGAGGAGCAGATAGGGAGACAGATTCTGGAAAGGTGTAATAATAACAGGGTTGTCATGGTGGGAGATTTTAATTTCCCAAATATTGATTGGTGTCTCCCAAGAGCAAGGGGTTTAGATGGGGTGGATTTTGTTAGGTGCGTTCAGGAAGGTTTCCTGACACAATATACAGATAAGCCTACAAGAGGGAGGCTGGTATTGGGAAGTGAACCTGGTCAGGTGTCAGGTCTCTCAGTGGGAGGGCATTTTGGAGATAGTGAACACAATTTTATCTCGCTTACCATAGTATTGGAGAGGGATAGGAACAGACAAGTTAGGAAAGTGTTTAGTTGGAGTAAGCAGAAATATGAAGCTATCAGGCAAGAAATTGGAAGCATAAATTGGGAACAGATGTTCTCAGGGAAATGTACAGCAGAAATGTGGCAAATGTTCAGGGGCTATTTGCGTGGTGCTCTGCAAAGGTAGGTTCCAATGAGACCGGGAATGGATGGTAGGGTACAGGAACCGTGGTGTACAAAGGCAGTTGAAAATCTAGTCAAGAAGAAAAGAAAAGCTTACAAAAGGTTCAAAAAACTAGATAATGATAGAGATCTAGAGTATTATAAGGCTAGCAGGAAGGAGTTTAAGAATGAAATTAGGAGAGCCAGAAGGGGCCATGAGAAGGCCTTGGCCACCAGAATTAAAGAAAACCCCAAGGCATTCTACAAGTATGTGAAGAGCAAGAGGGTAAGACGTGAGAGATTAGGACCAATCATATGTGACACTGGAAAAGTGTGTATGGAACCAGAGGAGATAGCAGAGGAACTTAATGAATACTTTGCTTTAGTATTCACTACGGAAAAGGATCTTGGCAATTGTAGGGATGACTTACAGTGGATTGAAAAGCTTGAGCATATAGACATTAAGAAAGAGGATGTGCTGGAGCTTTTGGAGAGCATCAAGTTAGATAAGTCTCTGGGACCGTATGGGATGTGCCCCAGGCTACTGTGGGAGGTGATTGCTGAGCCTCTAGCAATTATCTTTGCATCATCAATGGGGTCAGGAGAGGTTCCAGAGGATTGGAAAGTTGCAGATGTTGTTTCTTTATTCAAGAAAGGGAGTAGAGATAGCCCAGGAAATTATAGTCCAGTGAGTCTTACTTCAGTGTTTTGTAAGTTGCTGGAAAAGAACCTGAGAGGCAGGATTTATGAACATTTGGAGAGGCATAATATGATCAGGAATAGTCAGCATAGATTTGTCAAAGGCAGGTCGTGCCTTACGAGCCTGATTGAATTTTTTGAGGATGTGACTAAACACATTGATGAAGGTAGAGCAGTAGATGTAGTGTACATGGATTTCAGCAAGGCATTTGATAAGGTACCCCATGCAAGGCTTATTGAGAAAATAAGGAGGCATGGGATCCAAGGGACCTTGCTTTGTGGATCCAGAACTGGCTTGCCCACAGAAGGCAAAGAGTGGTTGCAGACAGGTTATATTCTGCATGGAGTTCAGTGAGCAGTGGTGTGCCTCAGGGATCTGTCCTGGGACCTCTTCTCTTTGTGGTTTTTATAAATGACCTGGATGAGGAAGTGGATGGATGGGTCAGTAAATTTGCCGATGACACAAAGGTTGGGGGTGTTGTGGATACTGTGGAGGGCTGTCAGTGGTAATAGCAGGACATCGATAGGATGCAAAACTGAGCTGATAAGTGGCAGATGGAGTTCAACCCAGGTAAGTTCATTTTGGTAGGTCAAATATGATGGCAGATTATAATATTAATGCTAAGACTCTTAGCAGTGTGGAGGATCAGAGGGATCTTGGGGTTTGAGTCCATAGGATGCTCAAAACTGTGCAGGTTGATTTTGTGGTTAAGAAGGCACATGATGGCCTGTTTGGACCTTGAAAAAATTCATTATTCAGTTCTCAATTCGGATCTAAAGTTCCATAAGGTCTGGGGACCTTTTATCGAGTACTTTCATAACCTTCCTCTTGACTAGGGTTTTTTTTTTTCTTTTCGGTCCCTTGCTTTCAGCTCCTTTTTTTTTCTGGTAGAAGGCATTATTATCCTCTGTTGCTGAGTGTATTCACAGTCTGGGAGTCTGGCTGTCCTGACTTATACTCTCTATATTGTGTTGTGGTTGGTCTGGAGTTGCTGTTGTTTTTTCTTGTGTTGTGGGGCTTGGGGAGGACACTAAGCTTACTTGTCTTTAATTTAGGTGCTTTTTTTTTTGCTAAATTCTCTTCCTTTGTAGCATATTGTTATTGTATGCTTAATTTTGCACTGTTTTAATGTTCCTCATTGGGATTTGGGGTTTTTAATTTGTAAAATGTTTTGAAAAACTAATAAATAATTTTTTTTTAAAAAGGCACATGATGCATGGCCTTTGTTAACCATGGGATTGAGTTTAACACCTGAAAGGTAGTGCTACAGCTATTTAGGACCCTGGTCAGACCCCACTTGGAGTACTGTACTCCGTTCTGGTCACTTCACTACAGGAAGGATGTGGAAACTATAGAAAGGGTGCAGAGGACATTTACATGGATGTTGCCTGGATTGGGGAGCATGCCTTATGAGAACAGGTTGAGTGAACTTGGCCTTTTCTCCTTGGAGAGACAGAGGATTAGAGGTGACCTGATACAGGTATACAAGATGATGACAGGCATTGGTCATGTGGATAGTCAGAGGCTTTTTCCCAGGGCTGAAATAGCTAGCATGAGAGGGCACAGTTTTAAGGTGCTTGCAAGTAGGTACAGAGGAGATGTCAGGGGTAAGTTTTTTACGCAGAAAGTGGTGAGTGCATGGAATGGGCTGCCGGTGACGGTGGTGGAGGCGGATACGATAGGGTCTTTTAAGAAATTCCTGGATAGTTACATGGACCTTAGAAAAATAGAGGGTGATGGGTAACCCTAGGTAATTTCTCAAGTAAGTACGTGTTCAGCACAACATTGTGGGCTGAAGGGCCTGTATTGTGCTGCAGGTTTTCTATATTTCTATGAACCATCTCACCCATTTCTCAGTTTGCATTCTGCAGAGGCCGCTTGCCTCTGGGCCTCACACTTCCAGATCATGGGAATGGATGTCCTAATGTGATTGACTGAGGCAAAATAAAACTCAGAGTGGTGACAAGGGTCTCAAGTGGGTATGGGAGGAGAAGGGCTAAAGACTGAGCAATTGCCGACGTCATACTTGAGAAAAAGAGGATTGTGATTACACAAGAGATTCTGCAATGCTGGAAATGTTGGATAACATGTAAAATGCTGGAGGAAATCAGCAGGTCTGGCAGCATTTATGGAGGGTAATGAACAGCCCATATTTCAGGCCGAGATCGAATATCTCAAAAGACCGGAAGTCCTGATGAAGGGTTAGGTTGACAATGCTACCTGACCTGCTGAGTTCCTCCAGCATTTTGCGAATATTATGATTAATTCTTAAATTTATCCTCCATCCCCTCCCAAGGATCTATCTTTGACACCGAATGCACTTCTACTCATTGACCAAAGCTGCAATTTTGCATTCCAAAGGTGAACTGACATCATTCCCAAACCTTTCAACTTCATTGACCATAGGACTTATGAGCAGAATTAGGTCATTCAGCTCATCAAGTCTGCTTTGAAATTCCATTGTGACTGATTCATTATTTCTCTCAATCTCCTGCCTTATCTCTGTAACCTTTGTCGCCTCGACTAACCAAACACCTATCAATCTCTGCTTTAAAAAATTCAGAGACTAATATTTATGGGTGACAATGAATTCCACAGATTCACCACCTTCTGGCTAAAGAGTTTTCTTCTCATCTCTATTCTAAATGGACATCTCTCCATTCTGACACCTGATCCTAGACTCACCCACCAAAGGAAACACTGTTTCCATATCCATTCTGTATAGCCCTTCCAAAATTCCATAGGTTTCAATAAGATCTCTGCTCATTCTTCTAAGATCCATTTAGTACAGGCCCAGAGACATTAAATGGACTTAAATGTTAACCCTTTCATTCCTGGAATCATTCTCATAAACTTCCCCTGTAACCTCTCCAATGCCAGCACATCTTTTCTTAGATAAGGGGCCCAAAACTACTCACAATATCAGTGTGGTCTGTCCAAAGCCTTATAAAGCCTCAACGTCACATCCTTACTCTTATATTCTAGTCCTCTCAAAATGAATGCTAACATTACATTTGCCTTCCTTACCATCAACTCAACCTACGAGATAACCTTTAAGGAATCCTGCACAAGGACTCCCAAGTCCCTTTGTTCCTGATTTTTGAATTTTTTTCTCCCCATTTAGAAAATAGTTAATGCCTTTGTTCCTACCACCAAAGTGCAAGGTCATACGTTTCCCTACAATACTATATATTCCATCTGCCAGTGCTTTGCCCATTCTCCGAACCTGTCCAAGTCCTTCTGTAGTCTCCCTGCTTCCTCAATACTATCTGCATCTTCATTTATTTCTGTTCTTAACTTGCTGGTGTAACGCAGGTGAGCAGAGATTATCTCCAATTAAATATTATGAAGATCCATTCCATATTCCATAGCCATCGTTTCCACCATCATCCGAGGTCACTGTGTCAGGTTGAATCAATTTGTTCACAGCCTCCAGTCTGTCTGATGCTGAACGAAATATTCAACCCTAGATCTGTTAAATCATAAAGATCATTGATCTTCAGCTCTATATTGTCCATCTCCACTCCTGTTTCATCTATCTGTTGCTAATACCCTATTTGTTCACCATTATTGGAAGAGAGATTAGAGTTAACATTCAGCCCATGCAGCTGCTTTCCTCGTATGTAGATGAAAAAGTTTCCAATATTCTGAGATTTATGTGATTATTGGATTGTACTTCATATTGGTTTCCTTCTGTTTTTTGGTGCTTTCTTTCTTGTGGCCAATTGGCAGTGGGAGGGGGGTGAACCATTAATTTTTGTGTTGGGGGAGTGAAGGTTAGGAGTTTGGTGCCACTGGCACTGTATTTTCTGGGAGTTACAGGGTTGGGGACTGTTTTTCTCTGCAAATGATGGGGTCGGGGACTGTTATTATCAAATGGTTTTTCTGCGAGAGATGGGGTCGGGGACCATTATTATCTCTGTTTTTTTCTGAGGGTGACAGAGTTAGGGACTGTTATTGTTGCTGCTTTTCTCTGCAAGTGACCAAGTCAGGGACTGTTATTGTCTTTATTTTTGCTTGGGAGAGGGAGGATTTTGGGGTCTGCAAGTTTTGTTTCTTTTCTTTTTCATGATGGAAGTAGAGTTAATGTCTTTTCTTTCATTGGCACCAATGATTTTTGTGTATTTAATAGCTATCTGGAGAAGACAAATAGCAAAATTGTATTGTACATGCATACTTTGATAATAAAATGAACCTTGGACCTTTGAACAGATCAAAGACAATTCATCAAACTGAAATGTTAATTTTTTTCTCTTCCCACAGGTCTGGCCTGACTTTCTGAGTACTTCCAGCATTTTCCTGACGTTATTTTGTATTTCTAGCATGTACTATTTTTTTTCTCTTCACGATCGCCTCAACTGTAACATTGATTAGATAGTGAGCTTCCCAACTATCACTTCCAATAAATCTCCATCCAAAATTCTTTGTGTCATTTTTTAATTCACATTAAATCCCATTCATCCTTCTGAGATTGCTAACAACAACAGCTTCCTCTCCATCAAGACATTCAATTTGAAATTGTCTTTCTTTTAAAATGCTTCCATATCCAGCCTGCCCTTCTATTCCACTCCACTGATGCTGCCTGACCTGCTAGCTTCCTCCAGCAGTTTAGTTTTTTTCTGCTCCAGATTCAAACGTCGGCAGAATTTTGTGTCAGTATCCTTCTACATCTTTCAATTTAACCTTTGAAGAATCAATCTTAAATTTTGATGTCCTGTGCATCCCACATTTCCTTTTGCTTACGAGTGGTGTGTGGACTTTGCTCATATCTTACAGGTCCTTCCTATCCTTCCTCAACCTTTCTATCTCTTCCATAAGATGTATTTTAAAACCAACCCCTCAAATAAATTTTTGATCACCTGTCCTAATACTTCTTCCATTGATCCAATCTCACTTTTGATTTGGATCTTGTACTCAGTAAAGGGTGCTTCATAAACATCAGTTGTTGACCTGATATTGTATGTCCTGATGGGTGATGAATGATGTAATGCTAAAAATATTAAAATGTAACTAAGTGCTGTTCAAAGATCCTCATATTATATGAAAATTAATCATGGGAAGATGCACAAGGTAGAATTGCACAAACTTGCAATGGGTTAAAATGCTTAGTCTAGTGAAGTGACCATTTCAAACAACACTTAGCCTATCTCAACATTGATCTGGCTTTAAATAAAATTACAACAATGTATTTAAATGCTGCTGATATTGAATTTCTCAATATATGCTGAACATTTATATTACAGCATGGTAATTAAAGTTACCATTGTCATGCAATTTTGGAGAATTCCCTCAAAGGAAATTAAGTGATTACTTATTTTAAACTATTCTGATGGAAAAAAAGTGCCATAAACTGAAATGAAGATATTATTTAAAGTAAAAGCCCAACTAAATAGTATAAATACTTTTAAAGTAATTCAGCAAAACTGAAAATATATTTAAAATGAATAGTAAACGTAACCAATAGTTTCTCAGTTGAAGAGGACAACCAGGTACTATAAAGAAACCGTTTTAATTTCAAATACCTTGTTATGATCTTGTATTATATTATTTAACTGCACTTCACTTATTCTGTAGCTTTATTTTTAATTGGTATTCTTTTAGCCTGATGCACTGTGTAATGATTTGAGCTGTATGTACAGTGTGCAAGACAAGCTTTTCACTGTATCTTGCAACCATAAGACCATAAAACATAGGAGCTGATTTAGGCCACAGCCCATCGAGCCTGCTCCAATATTCCATCATGGATGATTTCTGCTCCCACTCCAGACTTTCTTCTACCTTCTCCCTGTAATCTGTGACACCCTGACTAATCAAGGAAGCTATCAATCTCCACTTTAAATATACCCAATCACTTAGCTTCCACAGCTATGTGTCAATGAATTCCCCACAGATTCACCACCCTCTCGCTAAAGAAACATCTCCACAACTCTGTTCTAAATGGATGCCCTTCTAATCTGAAACTGTGCCCTTGGGTCGTAGACTTTCCCACTATCAGTTTCATCCTCTCCACATCCACTCTATCTAGGTTTTACAATATTCAGTAGATTTCAATGAGATCCATCCTCATTCTTTTAAACTCCAGCAAGTACAGGTCCAGAGCCATCAACACTCCTCATACATTAACCCTTTCATTCCCGAGATCATTCTCGTAAACCTCTGCTGGACCACGTCCAATGCCAGCTCATCCTTTCTTAGATATGGATACATGTGACAATACTAAACCAATACCAATAACAAGATGCCAATAGCAACATTTTGGGGGGAGTTTTGGTCATGAGGAGAGGCTAGTTTGGCTTGTTTTCCTAGCAGTGAAGGAGGCTGAGGGAGGCCTAATCAAGAGTATATAAAATTATGAGGAGTATTGATAGGGTAAAGAGTAAGAAGCTTTTCTCCCAGCAGTTATATCTAAAGTAAGGGGGTGAAAGATTTAAGGGATCCTGAGGAAGCACTTCTCCACCCAGAATCTGGAACTCACTGCCTGAATGGGTGCTAGAAGCATGTATAACATGTACAAATGTGTAACATTTAAATGGTATCTGGACAGGCATTTGAACTACCAGAGCATAGAAAGTTATCAACCAGGTGCTAATAGATGGAATTACCTTACATAATTATCTTATATAAAGATACTTGACAGTTGGTGTGAACATGGCGACCAAATAGCATGTTTCTATTATAATAATATCTGATTCAGACTAAGACTTATGATGTTAAGTAATATATTTTAAAAATGAGCAGATATAAACTTTGGTAGAATATACGTACTTTATATCCATAACATCGTACAGTTAGTTTATTGGGAAATTTACACAATTAATGTCAGTAGCACAAATGCATTAAATAAATGTCAACATTAATAATGAAGCTAAAATGCCATCAGGTTTGAATAATGCAAAGAGCAATAGATTTAATAAGCAAATTTTAAAAATCATTAAACCATCTATATACTGGAGGCAGTATATGCCAATGTAAGGAACATTTCATTTCACTTAAATATGCTATGACATGTGATTTTGTCTGTTTCTTTCATATTAATGATTACATCTATTACTAACTTAATTTCATCCATTTAACCAAGGTAGCTCAGAATGATTCAATTTCTACTGAAATCAGGATGGCATAAAGCTTCACACAGAGACAAAAAATACCCCTTGTGTTCATGGCAAGTCAGTGGGAATGAGGGTTTCAGTCACGGCCTTGATGAATAGCAATGCGCACATGATCTACTCCTGAAGCTGTGCTGGTTGAACCCAGCTAGAACAGTGATAAGAACAGTGTTTCAGTTGGCTTCTACACCCCTGTATCAGGAAATGGAAATAGGTGCACTTTCAAAAACTCAGTTAAACTGTAATTCATCTACAAGTCACCAGAATCCATTTTTCACATTCCTTAAAATAAGTGAAGTACAAAGTTTTCCAATTTAAAGAAACAATTCCCAAAATATCTCCTATAATTAGAAAAAAAGAACTTAGAAAAATATAGTTGGAGTATCTATAGTGTTGTCATCTTCCTTTAAAATGTCATGGAAATCATCCAACTCTGGCGATTTTTCATGCTTTAGTGCTGTTGTATTTTTCATTGCTGCTGTTTGCTCACAATTGATTTTATGCACTGTTCTCAGATGGTCATTATCTTGTCCTCTTACTCGAAATACTGATGCAAAGTAATTATTCACCATATTTGCCATTTCTTTATTTTTCTTCACAAAATCACTCTGAATGGGTTCTTTAGGTTTTTTTTAGAAACAAGTTCAAGAATCAATAAAGGATTACTTGGAGGGGAAAATATCTTATCCCTGTGCTTGTTCTTATGGAAAACCAATTATTAGATATGGTGATTAGTGGAAATGTAAGATTCAGCTGTGATTTTGTTAAACGGCAGTGCAAGGTCAAAGAGACATGCACCCATTCCTCGATTTTTGCCAATTGATCTCAATGTTTACGGCTCTTACTTTTCATTATGTAAATATAAAAATCTTTTCTTTTCATTTTGATTTTCTTGCAGATTTCTTCTCAGCCTTTTTTCAAAACTCTTGCTACCTGGTGATCATTGCAAGAAACACACAAACTGCCCTGCAGCAACAACCTATTGTCTTTCAGTCAACTAGTCCGTATTTTGAGAAGGCACAATCCATCAAAAGCCATCTTAATGAGCATCAGCAGGTAGTTTAATAATTACTTAACAATACTCTAAACGGTCATTCCTCAAGCACTGACTTAAATAGTTTTCATTTATAACTCTATTTTGGCTACCCAAAGCTCTTAAACATCTATTGTAGCAAAGGGTACTGTTCCTTTGCATTTCAGTGTATTTTGTTCATCATGATTTCAATTACAGAACATCTTCAGTTAATATACACCTATAACATTTTGCATGCTATTTGTTTAATATTGCAGTTGGAATGAAGGAGCAATGGTATACTGTATACAGTAAGCCCATTGACCGGTAGAGGGAGCACTTGAGCTTATTTTATCTAATCTGCTTTAGTTTGTAAAAATAACAGAATTATATCATATTTACAAAACAAATAGTGATATAATTGATTTCTAAGCATGCATTAGGTATGTAAATATTTATATCAATACATAGAAATTTACAACAAATTATCAGACAAATTGACAATGTATATCTTATTTCAACAAGCAGAAGACTCTGGCTGTCAATAAAACTGCTTATTTATCAAAGTAAGTAAATCACATAGTTATATATGTTTAAAACATTTCAGAAGTGTCAGTAAAACATTCAGAAATGTTACAGCAGTAAGACAAGATGCAATAGCTAGTGAAATCTGCAATTAGGAATCAGATAACAAATGTGCTAACATGAATTTGGAAACTTTGTCATTGCAACTGGCAATGGAATAAATCTCACCCTTCAGAAGATAAAATGATGGACAATGCATATTACTACAAAAATAATTGTCCACAATATGAAAATCTGCTTTCTATTGTCAAAAGCTTTCACCTTCCTCTTGGACACACCTGATACACTACTCTCACTCTACCAACTGCAGAACATGACTAGAAAGGCACAGGTTGAATGCCTAAATGATATCTATTGGTTTGGTACAGCCATTCCATTTTATTAGTTGTGATGCTTAAAAGGGAATTCTTCTGAGTTCGGATAGCTTGGTCTCAGTAATCAATTAAGCTTGAATGCATCTACTAAACCTCATCAAACAAATGAATATTCTTGTTCTGCCCAGTTTTTTTTTGTTACAGCACTTCTCAAAGCATTTGCAAACTGAAAGGCAAATTAACACATGTTGAAAAGAATCAGGGAAATTACACAACAGGACCGTTCAGCCATCACATCCTTGGAGGGTGAAAACAAAAGCAAAATCTGGTGTCCCAATCTGATGAATTACAGCTTACTACCTCTACAGGGATATAACCAAGTACTTTTCTGTCCCTACTTCCTTCTTGGACAATGTGTTCTACACCTCCAACTCCACTGCTTAGACATATTCCAAGGAAAAACATCCCCATTCTCCCTAATCCTTCTAGTTTTTACTTTAAATTATTGATATCCCAGAAATGGTTGTTATTCAACACTAAATGGTTGCACACAAAAACAAACACGCTTAATATGCCTTAACAGATGGGAACAAATATAAGACCATAAGACATAGAAACAGAATTAGACCATTCAGTACCATTCCATCATGGCTGATTCATTATTCCCCCCCCCCCCCCCATCCCATCCATCCCATTGTCAAGAACCTATTAACCTCTGCTTTATATATACTCAATGACTTCTATATGCACTCGGTTCTGAGGCTGTGTCCTTAGGTCCTAAGGTTCCCACTGAAGGAAAAATCCTCTCCATGTGCACTCTGCCTAGGCCTTTCAATATTCGATGTTTCAAAGAGAATCTCCCTCATTGTTCTAAAGTCCAGTTGAGTACAGGCCCAGAGTCATCAAATGCTCCCCATATGTATCTTTTTCATTTCCAAAATCACTCCAGTGAATCTTCTTTGGACAATTCTTAGATAAGGGGCCCAAGACTGCTCACAATACTCCAAGTACAGTCTAACAAATGCCTTAAAAAGCCTCAATATTGCTTTTATATTCTCATCCTCGTGAAATGAATGCTAACATTGAAATGACTTCCTCACCACCAACTCAATCTGGAAATTAACCTTTAAGGAATCCTGCACAAGGACTCCTAATTCCCTTTACACGGCAGATTTTTGAATTTTTTTCCCTCTATGCCCTTATTCCTTCTACCAAAGTGTATGACCATATATTCCATCTGCCACTTCTTTGCCATCTGAGTCCTTCTGCAGTCTCCCTGCTTCCTCACTCAGCACTACCCCTCCACCTATCTTCATATCGTTCAAAACTTTGCCAGAAAGCTATCAATTCTGTCACCCAAGTCATTGACATATAACATTATAAGAAGCGGTCGCAATACACACCCCTGTGAAACACCACTAGTCACAGCACCCAAACTGAAAAAGCTCCTTTTATTCCCTCTCTTTACCTCTTGCCAATCAGCCAATGCTCTATCCATGTTAGAAACTTTCCTATAATACCATGGGCTTTTAACTTGTTAAACAGCCTTGCGTGTGGCACCTTATCAAAGGCGTTCTGAAAATCCAAGTATACAATATCTACCAATTTTCCTTTGTCTATCTTGCTTGTTATTTCCTCAAAGAATTCCACGAGATTCGGCAGGCAAGATCTCCCCTTAAGGAAACCATGCTGACTTCGGCCATTTTAATCATGCACCTCCAAGTACTCTGAACCTGCAACCTTAAAAATGGACTCCCACAACTTCCTAACCACTGGAGTCAGGCTCTCAGGCCTATAATTTCCTTTCTTCTGCCTTCCTCAATTCTTAAAGAATGGAGTGACATTTGCAATTTTCCCATCCTCAACCATTCCAGAATCTAGTGATTCCTGAAAGATTATCACTAATTCCTCCACAATCTCTCCAACTACCTCTTTCATAACCTTGGGTGTAGACCATCTTGTCCAGGTGACTTATCTACCTTCAAACTTTTCAGCTTCCCAAGCACTTTCTCCTTAGGTGGAACTACAATGGCATTAGACAGCAACTTACTCAATCTCATCTGTAGAAACAGCTGAATTTCTACCTTTAATGTCTCTCCTTTCCCTTTTCAAGGTGGATCAGATTCTGTCAAAGACCTTGACCTACAGATGTCTGCAGACTTCGGCTCTTTATGACTTTGGTTTCCGCTCTCGGGGCTCACCAACTGGTCATTTATCGATATCCCAAGGACATGGCCTAGAAGACAAGCCAAGCTTACATTCAGAGTACTGAGGCTTTGTGGCCCTAGCGATGTGCCGATTCTAAGCCAGTGCTGCTGTCTGAAGCATTGTGTGACAAGATGGAATATCAGGAACAGCAGTTCAGCTGTTGGAAGGCTCTGTACTTGGATACCCCCCCCCCCCCCTTCCCATTGGTAGGGGAGAGTTTGTTGCCATTCTCAAGTCAGAGAACTTGGGGGAAAAAAGCAATGTGGCAGATTTGAACAATGCGAGTGTTTTTACTTTGTCATGTTGGTCTCTCCTCACGTTGTGTGATATCTCTCTGCCCATTTATTGGAGAGAGAGAGCCTCTGGTATGTGGTATTGTCAGGTGAACAATTAGTTTTTGTTGAACTGCAGATCATGGTATTTCTTGGGGGCTTTGCTATTGCTTGCTTGGTGGGTGGAGGTGCTGATTTTTTTTGCTGAAGTAAATGGGGGAGGTGTTGGTCAATGCTTTCCTGCTGCTTTTGGTATCCTCTTTTATATTTGCTTGCTTACCTTCATATTCCATCTTTTCCCTCCTTATGGCTTTTTCAGTTGCCTTCTGTTGTTTTTAAAAGCTTTCCAATCCTCTAACTCCCCTCTAATAGCTGCTATGTTAGATGCCCTCTATTTTCCTTTTATGCTGTCTTTGACTACACTTGTCAGCCACAGTTATCTCTTCCTCCCTTTAGAATACTTCATTTTGAGATGTATTATCCCACATATTCCAAATTCTTCCCAGAGACTCCAGCTATTGTTGTTCTGCCGTCATCTCTGCTGATGTCCGCTTCCAATCAACTTTGGCCAGCTCCTCCCTCATAATTCCCTTTACTCCATTGTAATACTGATACATCAGACTTAGCTTATCCCTTTTGTCACATGACTCAACCCTTGTAATAATAATCAGAGAGGCACAGAGAGATCTGTATTTACCAACAAGTACCCTTTTTCTATCAATGGAAGAACACATGAACTCACAGAACCAATACCTGTGTGCACAGCTAAGTTTTCCTAATCTTCTACGAACAGTCAAAGATTAGAAAAGATATTACCATAAAAAGGAGTTTCTGCTGCTGGCCACATGTTCCTTGTACTCCAGTTTCAAATCTCCACGTGTCCATGGGGCACCGCACATCTATGACATTTGTTCTCCTACAGAGTTAATGCCTCCAGCACATTTGAAGCATCTGCTTTATATCTATTTCTTACCAATTCAGATATTGTATTTCAGTGTCATTGGTTGTAGGTCATGTGCCTGACCTTTAACATGTTTTTATTGGCTCTGCTCCAGGCCAGCATCCATTCAATAAGAGGGTCTTCCCGCAGATGACAATTGATAACTTATGGCTCTTTATTGTCAGTCAGCAAACAGCTTGATTCACGTAAGACAGTCAAAAACCTGTATGTTATATCCAACCAAAGAACAAATCACAAATAACTTATTTGGAAATTATCTGTAGTCCAGCAGATAATCTGGAGCATCATTGTGTCTTCTTTAAAAAACTGATCAAGCCAAGCAACTGACTTAAAATGGAGAACAGAGTGCCTTCACAAAATGACAGCCTTCATCTCCTTCATCATGACAAGAACAAAGGCAATTGGTCCATCTGCTTCCACTGTCCTTGATTCATTCAAATTCACTGATTTGTAGACTGTTGTTCTTTCTGGCCAACACTTTCAAACTGCAGGGTGAATTCAGAGAGCATCTTTGGAGACAGAAGCAAAATTGACATTTTTGGTCAATGGCCCCTCATCAAATTTAAGGTAAAAATCAAAAATGTTTCAAGCTTTAGAAAAGGGGAAACAGTGGAAATAATTTAGGGAGCACTTTGTTTTTTTTTATTACCAACTAAGCAAATGACAGCTCCCTCCACCATGATTCCAAATTGAAATCAATTATTTCTATTAACCAGCTTTTTCGGTATTTATGTCAGCTGGCTAATTGTGATAATAGATCTTCAATGTGCAATGTTAACACTGCTCTTCTCTCTCCAGAGAAGATGCCTGACCTGTTTTATTTATTGATATGTAGGAGTATTTCCAGCATGTCCTGCTTTTATTTAAATAGTTTCTAATATCAAGGTATAGAGAGAAAGAACAAAGAGCATGTAGTTCTTTACATTAAATTTCAGAGTCATGAAAAGACTGCCTATTTTTAATGTTTTTTTCATCATATAACAATATTTTCACAAATGTGTCAGTTCATTTAAAATTAACTTTGTAAACATGCTTTTAGGATTTTTTAAAACATTTTTGTTTCAATCAATGTAGGAGAGTTTCAAGCTGATTGGTTTCAATCAAACCTGCACTCCAATTCTTCTCCCTATTGGGAAAAGAACACCTTGTTTTACCTTAAGGTATCTTAATTTAATGATAATGTCAAGCCTTTGATGCAAACATATAATTGCCATTACAGTGAATGAACAAATATATGCAAATTTAATGGCTCATGAAGCTGTTGCTAGTTTAATAAATTAAAACAACATCTTTTAATACTTCAAAGTGTAGTTTTGTTGACAACAGTTGTTATATCACTTTAGTTGACCATAGAACTTACTCAAGGATGGGAAATTTGTTCCTCAAATGTTAGTATCTCCAGGGATTTCAACAGATGCCTTTATAATTATATGTAGAATCTGCCATCAATTTCATAGATTTCCAGAAATATTAACACTTGTTGCTATTTATTTATACAGTAAACTAAATTGAGCACTATTTTTTCACTTTTGTTAAAGGTTTTTTAAGTACTAATTCTTTTCTAGCCTGTGTAACAGACCAACTGATAATGCAGATCATGATGTCTTCACCTTAAGAGAATTCCCATTTCACAGGCTGATCCAAGAGGAATTTCCATGAATAATTAGTGGAAAGTCAAAGTTATCTATTTCCCAGTTCAGATTAGCTGCATTCTACTGGTGAGGTCCATATATTTATTAAGCACATTAAGGTCATGTAATGCAATTAATTTTCTGTTTTGGTTTCAACAGATGTCTGAATTGTGACAGCTATTTTTCTTCACTTGTTTGGAGCCTCAGCCGTTCTCAACCCCACTCCTCACCATTGCTCCCATTCCCTGTTGAAGTATAAACATTGTTACAGAGCTTGGCAGGGTAGCTATGGGGATATGGTGGCTGCGTCCTGCGTCGGGAGTTAAAGATTGAAAATAAGGGGTCAGCCTTTCTAAATGAGGGCTAAAATGGGACGAAAATTTCTTCATCCATATGATATGAATCCTACAGTTATATACTCAAGACAAGAGTAGGAGTTAAGTCACTGGCTCTATTCACAGCAAAGATCAATAGATTTTCAGATGATATGGGAAGAAAAGATGCACTTTACTGCAGGAATGTAGTGCTGAGGTAAAAATCAGTAATGATTTTATTGAATGATGGAGCAGATACAACAGTGTGAATGTTCTACTCCAACGTTTGTTTGATATTTCCTTATACTGATGCAGGCCATCATATATAGTAGCTCAGTCCCATGTCATTTACTAAACTTAATTACACTAGCCCTTGCATCCAGTACATCATCTTTAGACACATATGCTAGCTGCAGCAACATCCCACCATTAGCCACAACTTCTCCCCATCTTTCTGCAGGGTCCACGCCCTCTGTGACTCCCTGGACAGCTTATCCCTTATGCCCACCGATGTCCCTAATTCCCTGACCCCTGGCACTTTCCCCTGCAGCTGCTTTTATTTGCTTTCACACCTCCTCCCTAACCACCACCCAGGTACTAACACAGCTCTTACAGGTGAAGCAAAGTTTCACGTGCACTTTCTCCAACTTTCATCTACAGCATTCAGTAATCCCAACGTGGCTTCCCCACATCGGCAAGACGAAGTAGAAACTAGGCAACAAATTTATAGAATACCAGCAACGCCCAGTCTGAGCTCCCAGTTGCATGCCGTTTCAGCTTTCCATTCAATTCCCACTCTGAGCTCTCCATCATTGGTATTCACCACTGAGTGCATAAGTGAGTGCAAACTAGCGGAACTACAGTTCATATTCCATTTGTGTAGTCTGAAACCAATGGGATGAATATTGAATTTCCAATTTCAGAACATAAAACATGGGAGCATAATCAGGTCATTCAACTCATTAAGTCAGCTCCACAGTTCTATCATGGCCTATTTATTATGCCTCACAAAACCATTCTCCTGCCTTCTCCTGGTAACCTTTGCTGGCCTGACTAATCAAGAACCTATCAGTCTCCGTTTTAAATATACTCAATGACTTGGCCTCCACAGTTGCTTGTGGCAATGAATTCCACAGATTCAACACTCTCTGTCTAAAGAAATTCCTCCTCATTTTTGTACTAAATGGGTATCCCTCTATTCTGAGGCTGTGCCGTCAGGCTATCGACTCACTCACTATTGGAAACATCCTCTCCACATGCACTCTGTCTAGGCCTTTCAATATTCAATAGGTTTCAATGAGAAGCCCCCACATTCTTCTAAACTCCAGCAAGTACAGACCGAAAGCCATTAAAAGCTCCTAATACTTTAACCTTTTCATTCCAGGGATAATTCTCATGAACCTCCGCTGGAACCTCTCCAATGCCAGCACATCTTTTCTTAGATAAGGGGTCCAAAACAAGTAGAGTCTGGCCACTACCTTATTAAGATTCAGCATTACATTTTTGCTAAAATATATTCTAGTCTTCTCAAATCGAATGCTAATGTTGCATTTGCCTTCCTAACCATTGACTCAATCTCAAGTTCAATTATCATTCAGCCATATATGACTACAGCCAAACCATACAGTGTTCCTTTCGGCCAAGGTCAACAGCAGAGTGTACATAGAACAAATTACACATATGGTTACAATTTCAGGAAAACATACAGTCACAAAGAAAAAGAATTGCTAAGTCCCTGAGTGGCATGACTTTTATTGTTGTCGTTCCTTTTTACGCTCTACGGCACATCGAGCAACATTTTTTTCATTACAGTTGACTTTTTTTTAATGAGACTGACTTGCTAGCTTGACGCTCAACCCAGCATGGATAGAAAGCATGCAAGAAGCCGACTGGATTCAAACTCAGTCCATTCATCTCGGCATCTGGTGCTGGTACGACTACATCACCAGCCAGTTTGGTATGACTGTAGATAGATGGTAAGTTGCCCAATCCAGCTTGTTCTTCCATGGAGCAAACGCTGGGGGCAGCACCAACAGAAGGGCCCGGCCTCCAACCTGCAAGTTAACCTTTAGGGAAGCTGGCACAATGAGTCCCAAGTCTCTTTGCACCTCTGAATTTTGAATTTTCTTCCCATTTAGAAAATAGTCTATGTCTTTATTCTTTCTATCAAAATGCATGATGATTCACTTCCCTACACTAAATTCCACCTGCCACTTCTTTGCACATTTATATTATCAGTAAGTTATTTGCTGATTTTCTAAGGAACTGGATATATAAGTACAGTGGATTCCAGTTCACTGGGCAGCCATTATCTGCACTAGGTGTCTGTGCTGACTTTGTTCATGTACAGGCAATCAAAAGAACATGGCAGCATACACTATATGAATTCCTCTATCAAGAGTTATTAGCAATTAATACCCAGTAGTAATATTGGTTGTGCTCTAATTTGTTAGGTATTTCATTTAAATACAAACATGTTCCTCAGTTAAAAGGTAGATTGCCTTTTTAATAAAAACTGTTTTCCAAGAAACTTCATGTAATTGGGGCAGCCACTTAATTGGGCCATAACATAGTGGTCCTGATGTGTCCCAATTAACTGTAATTGACTGACTTGGATAGAGAGGGACTGATTTGGAATAGTCAGCATGGTTTTGTGCTTTGTAGGTGACATCTAAACAAACCTATATTTTTTCAAGGAACTTACCAGGAAAGTTGATGAAGGCAAGGCAGTGGATGTCGTCTACATGGACTTTGGCAAGTCATTTAACAAGGGCACATATAGGAGGCTGGTCAAGAAGGTTCAGATGCTTGACAATGAAGATGAGGAGGTAATTGGCTTTGCAGAAGAAGCCAGAGGTTTGTAGTAGAGAGCTGCCTCTCTGACTGGAGGCCTGAGACTAGTGGTGTGCCATAGGGATTGGTGCTAGGTCTGCTGTTGTTTGTCATTCTTATTAACAATCTGGGTGATAATGTAGTAAGCTGGATTTGCAAATTTAGGGGTGACACCAACACTGGAGTGTAGTGGACAGCAAGGAAGGATATAAAAGCTTGCAGTGGGTTTTGGAACAGCTGGAAGAATGAGCAGAAAAATAGCAAATGGAATTTAAAGCAGAAAAGTGTCACGTGTGTGTTGAACTCTGGGAGGATAAACCAGAGTAAGTCTTACACAGTAAATGGTAGGGCGTGTAGTGAAACAGAGTAGATCTGGGAATACAGATACATAATTCCTTGAAAGTAACATCACATAAAGTTAGGGCCATAATGAAAGCTTTCGGCACATTGGCCTTCATAAATCAAAGTAATGAATACATAACACACACAAAATGCAGGAGGAACTCAGCGGGTCAGGCAGTGTCTAGCATCTATGGAAAAGATGTTTTTTTCCCTCCAGTCCTCCTGAAGGGTCTCAGCCTGAAATGTTGACTGTAATCTTTTCCATAGATGCTGCCTGGTCTGCTAAGTTCCTCCAGCATTTTGTTTGTGTTGCTTGGATTTCCAGCATCTGCAGATTTCCTCTTGTTTAGTATTGAGCACAGAAATTGGGATGTAATATTGAAGATGTCAGTGAGGCCTAATTTGGAGTATTGTGTACAGTTCTGCTCACCTACCTGCAGGAAAGATATCAGCAAGATTGAAAGAGAGCAGAGAAAAATAACAAGTTTGTTGCTGGGACCTGGGTTACACATAAAGTTGGGATTTCACTCCCTAGAATGTAGGACAATGAGGAAAGATTTGTTAGAGGTATACAGTATTATGAGGGTATTGATAAGATGAATGACTTGAACCAGAGGTCATGGGTTAAGGGTGAAAGGTGAAATGTTTAAGGGCAACATGAGGGGAAACTTCGTCACTCAGAGGTTGGTGAGAGTCTGGAATGAGCTGCCAGCACAAGTGGTGGATGTGGGTTCAATATTTAAGAGAAATTTGGACAAGTACCTGGATGGGAGTGATATGGAAGGCTATAGTCTGGATGCAGGTTATGGGACTAGGTAGATATATAGTTTGGCATGGACTAAATCGGCCAAGGGTCTTGCTTCTGTGCTGTGGTGTTCTATAACTATCTGTTTATGAGTTTCTGCAGACTCTCTGCTTCCTCAGCACCATTTGTCCCTTCACCTATATTTGTATCATCTGCAACAGTGACCACAAAGCAATCAATTCCATCATCCAAATTACTGACATATAGCTTGAAAAGAAGCATCCCGACACCAGCCCCTGTAGAGCACCACTAGTCACTGGCAGCCAACCAGAAAAGTCACCCCTTAATCTCATTCTTTGCCCCCTGCCAGTCAGCTAATCTTCTATCCATGCTAGTATCTTTCATGTAATACCGTGGGTTCTTATCTTGTTAAGCAGCCTGATGTGCGGCACCTTGACAAAGGCCTTCTGAAAATCCAGGTATACAACATCCACTGACTCTCCTTCAGTTTGCTCTGTCTGTTATTTCCTCAAAGAAGTCCAACAGTCAGGCAAGATTTCCCCTTAAAGAAACCATGGTGACATCGGCTTATTTTATCATGTGCCTCCAAGTACCCTGAAACCACATCCTTAATAATAGACTCCAAAATCTTCCCAACCTCTGAAGTCAGGCTAACTTGCAAAATAATTTCCTTCCTCCTTTCTTAAAGAGTGCAGTGACATTTGCAATTTGCTAATCCTCCAAAGATTCTCAAAAGATCATTATGAATGCTACCACACTGTCTGCAGCTACCTCTTTCAGAACCATGAGGCGTAATCCATTTGGAACAGGTGCCTTATCTATCTTCAGACCTTTTAGCTTCCAACCTCTTAGTAATAGCAACTACACTCACTTCTGCTCCCAGACACTCTTGTATTTCTGGTACACTGCTAGTGTCTTCCACGGTGAAGACTGACGCAAAATATATTTGTCCACCATTTCTTTGTGCCCCATGACTACCTCTCCAGTCATTTTCCAAAGGTCAGATTTCCACTTTCGCCTCTTTTACTCTTTATATATCTGAAAAAAACTTCTAGTATCCCCTTTTATATTGTTGCATAGCTTACTTCATATTTCATCTTTTCACTCCTTATGGCTTTTTTTTTAAGTTGCCTTCTTTGATTACCTTCACCTCCTGTGTTCCTTCCACCGCCACCCCATCTTGGTATTTTGTCCCATTTCACATACCCCATTCTAGCTCCTCCATTATCTATTTTATCCCTCACCGATTCCATCCATCACCTTCCTGACTTAGCAGATTCTAACACTTGCAACTTTGTGTTCCCACTTATCACTCTCCTGGCTATCTCTGCCTTCACCCTCCCCTCAAATGCTCCTGACAAATAGGTAAGGCAAATCATGTGCTGTCCTTTATATCAAGGGGATTTGAAAAAGGGGCAGAGATATCTTGCTACAGTGGTTCTTGGCTTTAATGAGTCCACACTTCAAGTAAAGTTTGCCAGGATATATTTGCATGGAGAGGATACGATGAAAATTCATCAGACTGAATTCTGGGCTAGGAAAGAGGGAGCGCAACAAATTTGAATATTACATGATGTTGAGATATTTTAAGCTTAATCATAGGAAATATTTTGTAAAGATTGGTCTAACCAAAATCAAAAGATCAGATTCTTAGTGATAAATATAATACTATAGCAGTACCTAACCAACAATGATACCAATGAATATATTTCAAGGCAATGGAAATCAAGAGAAATTCTCTCCATTAGCCAAATGCATAACTAACTCAATGGAAGATTATGATTATGGGATGCCAATTAACACACTCCCAAGATATTAATGGAGTAGCTGTGTCCTAGCTGCTTCACTAGTGATGTTCTCTCCTATAATTATTTTTTTTCTGATGAAAAATCGTAATTCCTCAGATTAAAGTGGAGGTTGATAGGATTTTGATTAGCAATGGCATCAAATGTTTTGGAGAGAAGGCAGGAGAATGGGGTTGAGAGGGATAATAAATCAGCCATAATCCAATGGTGGGGCAGACTCAATGGGCTGAATAGCATATTCTACTCCCATTTTATGGTTTTATACACTCAGTTGTCAATTTATTAAGTATACGAAGTACCTAATAAAGTGGCCACTGAGTGTATTTCTGTATGTTCATGGTCTTTTGCTGCTGTAGCCCATGCACTACAAAGTTCAACATGTTGTGCATTCAGAGATGCCTTTCTGCACACCACTGCTGTAATGTGTGGTTACTTGAGCTACTGTCCCATTCCTGTCAGCGTGAACCAGTCTGGCTATTCTCCTTTGACCTCTCTCATTAACAAAGCATTTTCACCCACAGAACTGCTGCTCACTGGATGTTCGATGTTGTTTTGAATCTGTAAACTCTGGAGACTGTTGTGTGTGAAGATCACCAGTTTCTGAGATCCACAAACAACCCCGTCTGGCCCCAACAACCATTTCAAGGTCAAAGTTACTTAGATTTCATTTCTCTCCCAGTTTGATGTTTGGTCTAAACAAATGAAATTCTTCATCATGATTGCATGCTTTTATGCATTGTTGCCACCATATGATTATTGATTAGATCTTTGTAGTAATGAGCAGGTGTACAGTTGTAACAGATAAAGCTGACACCAAGTGTATCCCAGCAACATACATAAATGCTGAAGGAACTCCACAGGTCAGGCAGCTTCCATGGAAAGGAGTACAGTAAACTCCTCGGGCCAAGACCCTTCAGCAGGACTAGAATTAAAAGGTGGGGGAGGGGAGGGAGAAATACAAACTAATCAGTGAAACTGAGAGGGGGAAGGGTGAAGCAAAGAGCTGGGAAGTTGATTGGTGAAAGAGATACAGGGTTGGAGAAGGGGGGAGTCTAATAGGAGAGGACAGAAGGCCATCTAAGTGTATATAATGAGTGATTATGTCAACCAAGTTTGAACTTACAAGTGATTATGTCAATCAAGTTTGAGAGTTGAGAATGGAGGGATCTAATTAAAAAGTACAATACTCTTATTGGCATATTGGAAGGATGAGGAATGCAGATAGACATGTTTAACTACCTAGCACAAGAGTCACAGATTCAGTTTAAGATAAGGATAAATTTCTTCCTTTGAAGTCATAGACCTGGAGGATTTGCTTTTGTGCGAACATACACGGCCATTACTGTTTTTATAAAGTCCATGACAACTCTGGTGTATATATTCAGATGCACTAATATGTCTTTGAACATGGTTCAGACTATCAACTCAGGGCAATCCCATAGCTACTCCTCTGCCTCATGTGACCTTTGTTGTCCTCATCTCTGAAGCCTTGCTCTTTAGCCTGTATGCAAAAAGAACAGCTAAGTGATCAGATTGCCTGAAATGTGGTCTAGACTTGGTACAGTAGGCATTCCTGATCATAGTACAAGTGTTTGGGTCTCAGGTGCTGCAGGTTATATGCTCATGATAATTGGACAGAGATTTCTTCAAACAAGCCTGACTACGATTTGAAATACTGTACATCGGGGTGGGCTGTTCTTATTTGGTGATGGCAGCACTCAATATCTTGAATGCCTGGTTAATGTCAGTTTTTTGTGGTGGTGGTGGTGGCATCCGTCGGTCTCGAGAGACCATGGAGAGACCAGGGCGCAGGCCTGGGCAGGGTTGTATGGGAGACCGGCAGTTGCCCAAGCTGCAGGCCTTCCCCTCTCCACGCCACCGATGATGTCCAAGGGAAGGGCACTAGGACCCATGCAGCTTGGCACCGGTGACGTCGCAGAGCAATGTGTTGTTAAGTGCCTTGCTCAAGGACACAAGGACACGCTGCCTCAGCTGAGGCTCGAACCAGTGACCTTCAGGTTACTAGTCTGATGCCTTGCCCACTAGACCACATGCCAACACTTTTTGGTACAGAGAACATTTGGCACTTAATCTTTAGATGTTCCAGGTCAGATCAGGGGAACAAGAGGGCAGTAAGACCAAAACCACCGTGTCCAAGCACCAAAGAGAGTTTATCATGATGCACAGACATCCACCTTTTGCCTTCTGCAAATCAGCAGTCTGGTTCATCCTGTGTATTGAGAAGCCCGCTGACTTGATCACTGAATCCAGCATGTTTGGAGTAAGCCATGTCTCTGTGAGATACAGAACACACTAATGCCTCATTTCCCTCCAGTACAGCAATCTTGCCCTCAGGACCTCAATCTTGTTCTCCAGAGACTTTACATTTGCTAACAAAATGCTGGGTAGAGGAGCTTCCATTGCTTAGAGTATCAGTCTGGCTTAGAGTCCTCCCCTCCTCTGGATATAGTGATGTACATTCAAAGGTGCCATACCTCCACGTTCACTAAGTCCTTCAGAAGATCATGAAATCGCCAGTTCATTAAGACAGTTCAAAGGTACACTGCTTACAGGGAAATTACAGGCTGCAGATTGCAGTAAATGTTATTCAAAAGAGTTATATTTAGAAGTTTAGTAAGCAGCTGGCTACATATCGCTGTGGTTCACCAGCGCCATCTTGGCACTAAAATCAGTGATAAACTACACACAAACAAATCTTCCCCATTTACACATCCACTATACCAATTATTTTCTGTAATGCAATTACCACACTATACTATTTTCTGTAATGCAATTACCATCTCACTTTGCCTTCAATGTTACTTAATCTCTCCTACCTTTTGTCTTTCTGTTGTTTTTGCTTCATCTCCTTTCTTTCCTTGCATTATAAAATGTATCACTTTTTCAATTGAGACAAAATATTATTTTATAAGGATGCTGCCTAATCTAATGTTTAAAATGTTTGTTCTGTGTGGAGAGCTTATTATTATCACCTGAAGATTGCAAGAATCTTCAGTGAACTATCAGTCTCAGACCTCGAGAATGTTCCCAAACCCAAGAGTATAAATAGTGCCTATACTAACCTGATGCCTTTGAGAATTACATCTGTGACCATCTATTAGTGTAAAGTTTTCTTTATTCTTAAGAAGTCAATTTGAAATAAATCAGTGTGTTACATTTCAGTGTGGCATGTTCCTTTTCTATTTTGGAAAATTACACCTGATAACAGAACTTATCAATTGATTGACTTAACAAGAAAAAACTTGTAGTTTAGTAAGGCTCCTTAAATGAGGAATGGTATCTTACGAAATTGTCATTTTACCACCCTCAAAAAGGAATCTATTTTTAAGCAATGGTAAGGATACGGGGAATAAACTATAGTCCAAGTTTTTCTTGGATTTTCTTTTCCATCGTCGGAAACTACAAAGTTATTTTAATTGACCAACATACCGGTAAACTCTAAAAGCCAAATGCGCAAGTAACCAGAATTCAAACGTTGGAAAGAGTCTTCAACCTGAAAAGTTCTCTGTTTCCCTTTCCACAGATGCTGTCTAATACATATTTTCAGCAGTTTTCGTGGGTGCTTTCCCGTGTTCTAGCATCTGCAGTGTTTGACTTTCAAATTAAACAGCGCGCTGGTTTGCGCAAGTTGCAGTGGAATCGGAAACGGAAATGCGTTTTATTATAACAAAATCTGATGCAATATCCAAAACACGACCCACCAACGCGGCGGTTAATCCCCTCATCGTTCGCCATCCAGTGTCCACCGGCTTTACGCACCCTACCCGCCAAGGCGCAAAAGGGCGACCCTGAAGCGCTCCTCGCCCCCCGGCTACGGCACAATGACCGGACTACACCTCCCAAAATGCTGTGCGAGCGGATGGCGGTTCTATTAGTCCCGTGACGACGCATACAAATCACCCGAGTGAGCCAATGGCAGAACGAGCTTCCAACGCGCGAGGCTGACGGCCCGAGCAGCCGTGGTTTGTCTTTCCCTCCACCCCCCCGCATCGTCTTTTTTCAACGAACGAACGGCGTTGGTTTGAGGCGCCATATTGGAACCATTTTAGGAAACAAAACAGTAAAAATCTGTCCGGTGTAAAACCTACACTTTTCCCAACATGCTGTACTTGGAGGATTACTTGGAGAGTGAGTATTGAGGGATATGGCAACGGTGCGGGGTTGTGAGGAAAAGTTTTTTTTTAAGATGTACCGATTGAGGGAGAGATGTCGGACGGAAAACGAAGCCGCCCCTCCATTGACGCCGCTGTTTTTTTTCCCTCTTCTCTCGACAGTGATCGAACAACTTCCCATGGATCTCCGCGACAGGTTTACGGAAATGAGGGAGATGGACCTGCAAGTACAGAGTATGCGGCGCCACGTTAGTCGCTCGGCTCTCACTGCCCACCTCACCTCACGCTGACAGTACTTGCCGGGGGGATATCTTTGGGGCGAGGGGTGCGGGTGGGGTGAACACGCAGCTGGCGCCACAACTCTTTTCAAAAATCATAGTTAATGCCGCTTTGTACAGTGCAATATTATCAATAAAGAACTACCCCCCCCCCCACAGTTACTCTCAATCCACATGTAAAGAAAAGTTGAGCACAATGTTCTACTTTGGTGTCATTAAGTAGGAGTAGGCATAATCCGATCACTTGCTCTTACCACTTTTATTTCTTTATATTGTGAGGCTGCGGTCGGCATGAGAAGAGTTGTGCTAGCATGCACCATAGCAACAGCGTGCCCAGTTCCATCTGCTTATTGCTTTACCTCCGAGGAAGTTTTTCTCCAAGCTTGGATCGTGCTTTTAATGTAATCCACGGTGCAAACGTTTTAAATGGGAATTGTGCACGCAGTCTTAATGAAAAATTTTCATGCCCTCTGTAAGAAATATATAGGTCATTTTCTAAGTTGACGTTTAGCTGTCTGCACAGTTAAAACATTAAAAGTAATGAAGGATTGCGTTATTTTTAGGTGTTGCACAGTGCCCACCCATTGAATAATGAAATATCCAACTATAGAAAAAAGTTTTTGTTTTTTTGTAAATGAGTTCTGAGGTTGAGTACATATGGGTTAGGATATTTATTTTTTTAATTGCGCAATAAATGGGAAAATGCAATTTAATTTTTTAAATACGGATTAGTAACTAACAATAAATAAAGATTTTTTTTCAACGTATTCGACTTTTTAATGAGTTTATGCTTCTGCAAATTCTTATTACAACTACTCTACTGCCAGCTTTTGGTCAGTACTGCTTAAACATGTGCAAGTTGAGTTTGAGTCTGATTAAAACCTGATTCGATTTCCATGCACATTGAATAAAAGTTTATAGCTGTTGGCATTTAAGCAGAGTCACTTAACAGAAGCTATAATTAACCCTTCAAAATGTTGAATTAATTTTGAAATTGTCCAATTAATTAAATTGACACAAATTGATGGGATTATGTTATTTTTGTTATTATTATCCCACTGATCAAACTTGCTGTGATAGCTACCCCCACGACTATTTTAATAAATTGTACGATATGAAACTGCAGTATTTTGCTGAGTTTTTTTTTCCACAAAGCTTTCAAGTATGAATTGGTCTGAGGCTGATTCAATTCAAATTAATAATACTGTATAGTCATAAAACACGAACCAATTTGATAAACATTCAAAAACAGTATTACAAACCACATGCATTAGCAGATTTTTATCTAGGCATTTTTCCCCATTTCTAAAATATGCTAGTTTTGTTAATGGATGTAGCAGCTGAATCTGGGAAGAAAAGAGTATCTTCTAAATATTCACTAGAAACCATGGACTAAAGTTGAGATGGTGAGAATTAAGGAATATGAAATTTTAAAAAATCTGCAAATGTTAGAAATTGGAAGTAAAAAGAGAATATCTTGGATAATGGCAGTAGGTTAGGGAGCATCTGTAGAAAAAAACAGTTAACATCAAGTCAAAGATGCTTTAAAGAGAGCTTTAATCTGAAGCATTAACTCAGTTTCTCTGTCCACAGATACAGCAATATCTATTGTTTTATGAGATCACTATTTCATGAAAACACTTAATTTTCAAATTTTTTCAATACCCATTAGTCCTTTATATTCTATAAAAGCACAATTTGATTTTTAAAATTTTGATTAGTATGTTTTCTTTAGAATGGGAACATCCTTTGAAATACCTTTAATATACATAATTATCTTTTGCTACATTATTGGTTACATAATTTTGCATTCTTGCTGGCAATCCACTCTGGAGAGGTTTTCTCTTTTGGTATTGTCAAAGACTCCATGATCTTTATCATACTTTTTCAACTGCTGGAAGCAAAGTTCAAAATTTAACAATTACTGTTCTAGTGGAAGGACCTTAGCACCTATGAGAAGGGTTTAGAAGATTGACTGCCTCAAGATGTAATTAGTTTGTGATCCTTTTAAAAATCTTGTGCACCTCACAAGTCTTTCAAAACATCCTTAAATAATGTAGTAAAATGAGAAAAAAAAACTAAATAGTAATCTAATAAATGTAACAGAAGATAAAGAAAGTAAAGTAGTGAAAGTAGATAAACTTGTTTGCAACTTCCTATTCAGTGATGCACGTAATGTATCTTGATATGTAATGGCAGCTTGAGTAATAAGTAAGTGCTGCATTTTATCATCTACATTAACTCTTTATTTTTAACTGCATCTTAATTGAGTTGAGGTATTTAAACAGATATACTTGAAAAATAGTATAAACTTTTGTACGTCTAATACCCACCAGAGAAAGAAATGGGCAAAGTTTCATTGTCAACAGTCAAAATTGTGTGGTGGTCTCTCAATTAGTATTAATTATAGAGTGGCAGTGGCCAATTTTAAACTGTAATCATAATCAAATTATCAGTTAATCATCGCTATTACAGTACCAAGTTCTTTTGTAAAGATCTACTTTAAACCAAAAACTTGCAATTGAGATGCTCCTTCATTGGATTTGATTTCTTTTATTATAAACCAATCTGAACATCAGAAAATTTAATAAGATCCCATTTCATTTACTTTTCCTAATGATGAACTATCAAAAACATTAAAGTAGATTAAATCTACTTCCCATGTAGTTTGTGAAAATAACTGGTTTTCTTTCCTTCCCACATAGATGCAATGGATCAGTTAGAACAAAGAGTGAATGAGTTCTTTATCAATGCAAAAAAGAACAAGCCAGAATGGAGAGAGGAACAGATGGAAGCAATAAAGAAGGCAAGTACCTTTGGGTTAATTTTTAATAATAAGTAAAATATTCATTGTATATCAAAGAATTTTAACCTAGTGTAATGTTGTAAAATCATATATGTTAATCTAACAATATCAACAACTTAATAAAATTTTTTCAGTTGTAATGTTTTCTCCTTTGACCAGTTTTCTGCCTTTCCTCATTTGACAAACTATCCCATCTAATCCCTTTACAGTATGGGAATCTCAGTCCATATGGGGAAAGTTAAAATCATCTACAATCACTTTATATTTCTTGGAACTGTCTGCTCTCTCTCTACAAGTTTACTCCTCTAAATCCTGCTAAGGATTTGGAGGTCTACAGTTTAAACCCATTAACATGGTTATCCCTTTCTTATTCCTCCGTTCCATCCTTATTGGCTCAGTAGGTAAGCCTTCCAGTATACCCTCTCTAAGCACTGCCATGATGAGTAATGCCACCCCTCCTCCTCGAATACCTCCCCCTCAATCAAATGTAAAACAATGGAACCCTGGAACATTGAATTGGCAGTCCTGCTCTCCTACAATCAAGTTTCACTAATGGCTACAACATTGTAATTCCATTTGCTATTCCGTGTTCTAAGTTCAGAATCAGGTTTATTATTATTGACATACGTTTTGCGGCAGCAGTACAGTGCAACCCAAAAAATTGGCATACGTTATAAAAAGAAATATAAAAAATAAATAAGTGGTTCAAAAAGAGATCAATACACCTGGTGTCTACGGCCATTCAGAAATCGGACGGCAGAGGAAAAGAAGTTATTCCTAAAAAACTATTCAGGCTCCTGTACCTTCTCCCTGATGGTAGTACGTAATGAGAAAAGGGTATGTCCTGGATGGTGAGAGTCCTCAACGATGGATGCTGCCTTCTTGAGGCATTGCATTTTAAAGCTATCCTTGATGGTGAGGAGGTTTGTGCTCATCATGTGTTTTACCTACAATACATCTCGCATTGAAATATATGCAACTTGGAACATTAGTCCCACTTTGCTCAACAGTTTGGTTTTGGCTGTGCAGGTAGGCTTAACATTCACTACTCCACAGCCACTCCAGTTGCTGACCTGCCACTCTGGTTCTCACTGCCCCTGCAATTCTAGTTTTAATCCCCTGGTGCAGCACTTGCAAACCTTCCCATCGGATATTGGTCACCCTCCGATTCAGGTGCAAACCGACCTTTCTGTGCAGGTACCACCTTCCCTGGAGGAGAAACTAATGATCCAAAAACCTAAAACCCTCCCTCTTGCATCATCTGCTTAGTCACATGTTAAACTGCATTACCTTCCTATTTCTGGTACAGATAGCAATCCTACGATCACCACCCTGGAGGTCCTGTTCTTTAATTTAACACCCAACTCCTGACTCTTTGCAGCACCTCATCTCTCTTCCTGCCTATGTCATTAGTACCAATGTGGATGACGACCTCTGGCTGCTCATTTTCACCCTTAAGAACGCTATGAACTTTTTCTTTGACTTCCCTGATCATGGCATCTGGGAAGCAACATACCAACTGTGAGTCGCATTCTCATTCACAGAGTCTTCTGTCTGTCTCTTTTCCACTTCTAAGCCACAGAACCAGACTCAGTGCCAGAAACCTTACAGCTTTGGCTTTCCTCTGCTAGGTAATTTCTCTCCCTCCCCCTACAGTATCCAAAGCGATATACTTATTGAGGGGAGCAGCCACATGGGTACCCAGCAGTGACTGCCTATTCATGATAGTCACCCAGTTATCTGCTTCCTGCAACTTTGGAGTATGTAGCTGCCTCCCTGGAGATCTCACTGATTTACCACATCATGCAAGACTAGCACTCCATCAATGTTCACTCTTAGTTTGTAATGACCAGTGTGCTCAAAGATCTTGTGCTACGCAATTTTTTTGTTCGGTGACAACACGTGTGCACTGAATTTTTTATATAGAGATATTAATTTTAAACATTGTCAATTAGAACTTTGATCTTGTCTGGGTTTGATCATTTTCATTCTCGCCGGAGGTTTTGCACACTGCCCATATGCAATTTGCTTCTCAATGATTTTTAAAAAGCCAAGTTTCCAAATCTCACTCCACTTCTTCCCACTTGCAAATTCTGCAGCAACTTTTGCATCATGACAACTCAAGCAGAGAACACCAGTTTCTGTATTGTACATAAATATTTCTCATAGCTCCACCTTCTTGACCTTGTGAGCTTTCAGTGTAGCAGCTTCGACTGTTTCATTAAATGAACTAGCAGTTCTTTTGTGCTTCACACCCTTTGCTTCTTTGGAATTTGTCATAGTGAATCAATAATTTCTTCAATAAAAACAGTATAAATAAGCCAGTTCTAAAATCTGCAGACAAATCATCACATACTCCATGTTGTCAACTTCGTCAGCATCAGAAACAGAAAAAGGAAATGTGATTGACTATGATTGTGAAATACACTTAACATGGCAACAAAGTAGAGGGTGACCTTACGTGTGCCGTTTAAATTCCTGTGCCTCTCTCAGTAGACCTCAGCTCCACATGATAAGGACCTGATGAAGGGTCTTGACTCAAAACGTCATCTGTGTACTGTTTTCCGTAGATGCTGCCTGGCCTGCTGAGTTCCTTCAGTATTTTGTGTGCGTTGATTTGGATTTCCAGCATCTGCAAATTTTCTCGTTTGGGTTACCTTCAATACTCTTTACATTGAAATAGATCTATCTCACAACGTTAATCTCACTATCTTTATCAACCAGTTGATTTCTGTTTTGAATGTAGGCTTAATGTCTAATTTTCTCAAAGCCACTGCACTGGCTGCCCTGCACTCTGGTTCCCACTCCCCTCCTACAATTCTGTTTTAAACCTCCCCCCACCTGGGTGACATCAGCAAAGCTTCCTGCAAAGTTATTGGTCCCCCTCTTGTTCACATGCAAACTGTCCCATCTGTACAGGTCCTACCTGCACTGGAAGACAGCCCAATGATCCAAATACCTGAAGCCCTCCCTCTTGCACCATCCCCTTAGCCATGTGTTAAACTACAATATCTTCCCATTTCTTAGATCATTAAGGAACATTTTGTCTTCCTTTTTAATTAGATGATTACTGACTAAAAGTGTCTAAATTCCTTAATTACTTCTAAGGCAGATACTGGCAATGAAAATCCATGAAATAAAGTCCACATGATAAATCCATTCTCAAATTGTAAGTTTAGTGTATGAACAGAAGAAACACCAGTTTCTTCAGATATATTATATGTAAAGGTTGATTTATACTTGTGCGTCGCATCTACGCCTTGGGTATCGCGTACCCTACGCCGTACCTACACTGTACCTTACGCCGTAGGGTGACGTGCACCTCTCCAGAAAAGTTACTTACGTGTCACAGTGACACAGACCACAACAATTGTGATTGGTCTGCTTGGTAGCATTGCATTTCCGGTTGCTTCTTCTGCGTCATGTTTGTAGGCTGTGCGTACACCTACACTGATATGAAATAGATGAACCAGATGGTCATATCTACCTGCCGACATGCAACACTGTTTCAAATGCATTTCCTTGTCCGTGTCTCTCACGAAGAAACTCAACACAGTGGCATAGAAACCACCGCCAAATAGTGTTTTGGCTCACACCAACGCATGCTCGCGACAGCGTAGGCTGCGGCGTAGCCCGTACACACAAGTTTTAATCAGCCTTAAAGGAAAGGCTAGAGTAGATATTGGACCACTGGAAAATGATGCTGGAGAGGTCATAATGAGGGACAAGGAAATGATGGACGAACTGATAAAGTCTTTTGCATTGGTCTTCACTGTCGAAGACACTAGTGGTATGCCAGAAGTTCAAGAGTGTCAGGGAGCAGAAGTGAATGAAATGCTTGGAGAAGCTGAAAGGTCTGAAGGTAGATAAGTCACCTTGATCAGATGGTCTGTTTTTCAAGAATCAGTGGATTCTGGCATGGTTCCAGAGGAATGGAAAATTGCAAATGTCACGTCACTCATCAAGAAGGAAGAGGCACAAGAAAGGAAATTACAGGCCATACAGGGAAATGTTGGAGTCCATTGTTAGGGATGTGATTTCAAGGTACTTGGAGACACATGATAAAGTAGGTTAAGTCAGCATGGTTTCCTTAAAGGAATATCTTACCTGACAAATCTGTAGGAATTCTTTGAGGAAATAACAAGTGGGATAGACAAAGGAGTGTTGTATACAAAATGGATGTTGTATACTCGGATTTTCAGAAGGCCTTTGATGAGGTGCCACATATGAGGCTGTTTAACAAGTTAAAACCCCATAGTATTACAGGAAGGATTCTAACATGGATAGAACATTGGCTGATTGGTAGGAGGAAAGAATGGGAATAAAAGGAGCTTTTTCTGGTTGGCTGCTGGAGACTAGTGGTGTTCCACAGGAGTATGTGTTGCGACTGCTTCTTATAATGTTATATATCAGTGATTTGGATGACAGAATTGATAGCTTTCTGACAAAGTTTGTGGATGATACGAAGGTAGATGGAGGGGCAGGTATGTTGAGGAAGCAGGGAGGCTGCAGGATGACTTAAACTGATTTGGAGAATGAACAAAGAAGTGGCAGATGGAATACAGTGTCAGGAAGTGTATGAGTATTGTTAAGTACCCCGTAACTGGGTCACTTACCAGCAAAGATAGAGAGGTCCGTTGAAGTCTGATGGTAATATTTTTAACAATATTTATTGATAAAGATACACAAAAATAATATCAATGCAAACATACAGATAATATAAGTCATATAAGTCGTTGGGAGTTGATTTCCCCGTTGTTAGCTAAAAACTGTTCTTCCGTGGTAAAGGCCCACCGATTCTGGGGCAAATGGAAGCGGACACACGTGGACTTCCCACTGGCTTTTGCTATTACGGGATCGCTAACGTTTCTTCTGGTGCGTCTGAGGGGCTGTTCCCACAGACCCTCTTTTATCCTGACTCACAGGGTCTCAGATGTCAATCAGGCTGGGATGATGCAATCCCTCCACCAACCTCCCCCTTGGTTCATTGCCTGGGGGATTCGATGCATTGTACAGGATTCAATACACAATTCCGTCTCCAAGAGACAATAGCCGGTATCGATGGCTCCGTTTTTCGGAGGCCAGGACACATTCCAACTCTTTGTGGATTCTGCATGTCTTTCTCTCATTTCCTGGGTTTCCTGAACTGACTCAATAGTGATCTTGCAATTCTCACAAAGGAGGGGGCTACCCCGCACCCTTCGGCCCCTCAGAGCTGTGGCACATTCGTAACAGTATTTGGTACTGAAAGACAGAAGTAGTTTGCCAATGTCTCAAAGTAGTTTGCTAGTGTCTCACCCACCCTACCTGCATTCACAGTTGGTGATGAAAAGCTGTCAGTAGTGCTATCTTTCAGACGGAGCGCATTCTGTCTGAGGGTAGCAGCATTGACAATGACATCCAGAGCCGCATCGAACAGGTATCAGCTGTCTTTGGGAGACTTCGGCGTAGAGTCTTTCAGAACAGGAGCCTTCGTCCCTCCACAAAGGTCGCTGTATACCAAGCAGTCTGTGTCACCACCCTCCTTTATGGCTGTGAAGCTTGGGTAACCAACAGCCATCACATCAAGTCCTTGGAACGCTTCCACAGAAGCTGCCTTCAGCACATCCTAAGAATTACTTGGCGTGAGCAGGTGCCTCACACTGAAATACTTGTAAAGACCAACTGCAGAAGTATTGAGGCCATGATCACCCAGCGTCTGTAACAGTGGCTGGGGCAAGTGATAAGGATGCACCCATGTCGGCTACCCCGCAGAGTGTTATACGGCCAGCCACTTCATGGTCGATGCTCAGCTGGAGGGCTGAAGAAGCGCTATAAGAATCAGATGAAGAATGCTTTAAGGAAGTGCAAGATCAGACCTGAGGACCTGTCGGATGTTGCTGCTGACTGTAACACTTGGCAGCTGTGTAGGGATGGGGTTCGTATTCTGGAGTCTTAAATATAGTCTTAAGTGGCAAAAAAAACTAGCATTGAAAAATCAATTTTAAGTTACTATGGAAGAACAGTGAACATAGATTTAGGCCAGTTAGAAGTGTGGGCTGAAAGATGGCAGATGAAGTTTAATACTGATAAGTGTGAGGTGCTACATTTTGGTAGGAATAATCAAAATAGGACATACATGGTAAATGGTGGGCATTGAAGAATGCAGTAGAACAAAGTGATCTAGGAGTAATGGTGCATAGTTCCCTGAAGGTGGAATCTCGTGTGGATAGGGTGGTGAAGAAAGCTTTTGGTATGCTGGCCTTTATAAATCAGAGCATTGAGTATAGGATTTGGGATGTAATATTAAAATTGTACAAGGCATTGGTGAGGCCGAATTTGGAGTATTGTGTGCAGTTCTGGTCACCGAATTATTAGAAAGATGTCAACAAAATAGAGAGAGTACAGAGAAGATTTACTAGGATGTTACCTGTGTTTCAGCACCTAAGTTACAGAGAAAGGTTGAACAAGTTAGGTCTTTATTCTTTGGAGCGTAGAAGGTTGAGGGGGGACTTGATAGTGGTATTTAAAATTATGCGGGGGGGGGGTAGATAGAGTTGATGTGCACAGACTTTTTCCATTGAGAGTAGGAGAGATTCAAACAAGAGGACATGAGTTGACGGGCAAAAGTTTAGGGGTAACACGAGGGGGCACTTCTTTACTCAGAGACTGGTAGCTGTGTGGAACGAGCTTCCAGTAGAAATGGTAGAGGCAGGTTCGATTTTGTCATTAAAAAAAAAATTGGATAGGTATATGGACAGGAAAGGAATGGAGGATTATGGGCTGATTGCAGGTCGGTGAGAGTAAGTGTTTGGCACGGACTACAAGGGCCGAGATGGCCTGTTTCCGTGCTGTAATTGTTATATGGTTATATATCTGTACACTTTATGCAAACTCTGTTGTTACCGTATCAAGCACCTTAAATTGACCAAGTTGTAAAGCTTCTGAAGCTATATCAAACCATTCATATGACAACATGTGCAGCAGAAAGTTAATTATTTTAAAATAATTAAAATATTTAAATAAATGGGACTTGTGAATTGGTAAAGCTTAATATTAATAGTTTCGCAATTGTAATATCAAATTTATAGTCTTATAGGTATCTGCTTTCAGTCGTGTTTCTTAATCTGAAATTCTTGAAAAATTTTGTATTCAGTAATAGACAATTGGATAATTAAATAACTTAAAATAGTTCATAGCAGTTTTAGGCAAACCTTTAAAAAGAAAAAGTTACCTTGCCATTTTTTTCTTTAGCAGTATTTAATAATTGTATTTTTAATGTCTTTATCCTTTTATAGGACTACTATAAAGCCTTGGAAGATGCTGATGAAAAAGTCCAGTTAGCAAATCAAATTTATGATTTGGTGAGTAAATGTCAAATTGTATCTTTTAAAGTTCAAACCAATCTCCAGCATCTACATATGTCTACCAATAATATCTGGAAATACATTGCAATTAAGAGGAAATTTTAAAGATCACCTGTCCAAAATTATTAACACTTATTAATTGCAATCATTCTGCCTGGCAAAATGCTTTAACTTTTTTTAAAAAAGTGACTTTTGAAGTGTTTTCCATACCTATAAAAATATTCATTTATTGCTTAAAAATATATAATTATATATCAAGTCAAGTCAACTTTTATTGTCATTACGACCATAACTGCTGGTACAGTACATAGTAAAAATGAAACAATGTTTTTCAGGACCATGGTGTTACATGACAGTACAAAAAACTAGACTGAACTATGTAATAAAAAAAAACCACAGAGAAAGCTACACTAGACTATAGACCTACACTGGACTGCTTAAAGTGCACAAAAACAGTGCAGGCAAATAATATAAATAAATAATAGATAATAAACAGGACAGTAAGGCAAGATGTCAGTCCAAGCTTCAGGTATTGAGGAGTCTGATAGCTTGGGGGAAGAAACTGTTACATAGTCTGGTTCTGAGAGCCCGAATGCTTCGGAGCCTTTTCCCAGACGGCAGGAGGGAGAAGAGATTGTATGAGGGGTGCATGGGGTCCTTCATAATGCTGTTTCCTTTGCGGATGCAGTGTGTAGTGTAAATGTCCTTGATGGCAGGAAGAAAGACCCCGATGATCTTCTCAGCTGACCTCACTATCCGCTGCAGGGTTTTGTGATCTGAGATGGTGCAATTTCTGAACCAGGCAGTGATGCAGCTGCTCAGGATGCTCTCAATACAACCCCTGTAGAATGTGATGAGGATAGAGGGTGGGAGATGGACTTTCCTCAGCCTTCACAAAAAGTAGAGACGCTGCTGGGCTTTCTTTGCTATGGAGCTGGTGATGAGGGACCAGGTGAGATTCTCCGTCAGGTGATCACCAAGAAATTTGGTGCTGTTTACGATTTCTACCAAGGACCGTTGATGTTCAGTGGGGAGTGAGCCCTCCTGAAGTCAACAACCATCTCTTTTGTTCACATTAAGAGACAGGTTGCTGGCTCTGCACCAGTCCGTTAGCCGCTGCACCTCCTCTCTGTAAGCTGACTCAACATTCTTGCTGATGAGACCCACCACGGTCGTGTCATCGGCGAACTTGATGATATGGTTCGAGCTGTGTGTTGCAGCACAGTCGTGGGTCAGCAGAGTGAACAGCAGTGGACTGAGCATGCAACCCTGGGGAGCCCCCGTGCTCAGTGTGATGGTGTTGGAGATGCTGCTCCCAATCCGGACTGACTGAGATCTCCCAGTCAGGAAGTCTAGGATCCAGTTGCAGAGGGAGGTGTTCAGGCCCAGTAGGCTCAGCTTTCCAATCAGTTTCTGAGGGATGACTGTGTTGAACACTGAACTCAAGTCTATGAACAGCATCTGAACATATGTGTCTTTTTTGTCCAGGTTAGAGCCAGGTGGAGGGTGGTGGCAATGGCCTCATCTGCTGAGCATTTGGGACGGTACGCAAACTGCAGGGGGTCCAGTGAGGGGGGCAGCAGGGTCTTGATATGCCTCATGACGAGCCTCTCGAAACACTTCATGATGATGGATGTAAGTGCAACCGGATGGTAGTCGTTTAGGCAGGACACTGAAGACTTCTTTGGCACAGGAACGATGGTGGCGGCCTTCAAGCACGTTGGAATGGTGGCAATGCTCAGGGAGATGTTGAAGATGTCAGTGAGAACATCAGCTAGCTGGTCTGCACATCCTCTGAGCACTCTACCAGGGATGTTGTCTGGTCCAGCAGCCTTCTGTGGGTTGACCCTGCACAGGGTTCTTCTCACATCAGCCACGGAGAGACACAGCACCTGGTCATTTGTAGGAGGGGTGGACTTCCTCGCCGCCACGTCATTTTCCACCTCAAACCGGGCGTAGATGTAATTCAGCGCATTTGGGAGGGAGGCATCACCTGCACAGTCAGGTGATGTTGTCTTGTAATTGGTGATGTCCTGGATGCCCTTCCACATGCACCGCGTGTCGTTGCTGTCCTGGAAGTGACGGTGGATTAGCTGGGTATGTGCACGCTTTGCCTCTCTGATAGCTCGGAACAGTTTGGCCCTTGCTGTCATTAGGGCTGCCTTGTCACCTGCTCTGAAGGCGGAGTCGCGGGACCTCAGCAGCGCATGCACTTCTGCGGTCATCCATGGCTTCTGGTTGGCACATATAGTGATGGTCTTGCACAGGGTAACATCATCCATGCACTTGCTGATGTAGCTGGTCACTGATGCTGTGTACTCCTCTAAATTGGTAGAGTCGCCATTGGTTGCAGCCTTCCTGAACATGTGCCAGTCAGTGTGCTCAAAGCAGTCTTGAAGAGCAGAGATGGCTCCTGCTGGCCAGGTTTTCACCTGCTTCTGAACTGGTTTGAAGCACCTGACGAGCAGTCTATATGCTGGGATTAGCATAACAGGGATGTGGTCTGGGTATCTGAGGTGGGGGTGGGGCTCTGCCCGGTATGCGTCGGGGATGTTTGTGTAAACCAGATCCAATACGTTCTCCCCTCTTGTTGCAAAGTCCACGTACTGATGGAATTTGAGGAGCACTGACTTAAAATCACCGGCGACAATAAACAGACCATCAGGGTGTGCATTCTGCAGTTCGCTAATAGCCCCGTACGGTTCACAGAACGCCTCCTTAGCATTAGCACTGGGGGGGAACGTAGACACCGAATATAAGAATAGAGGTGAATTCCTGCAGCAAATAAAATGGTCTTCATTGAACTGCCACAAACTCCACTAGTGATGAGCAGTGTCTGGAAACCAGCACAGAGTTCTTACACCATTCCGTGTTGATGTAAACACACAAGCCACCACCGCGAGCCTTACCGGAGACAGTTGCATCTCTGTCCATGTATTTCAAGCATTTTACCCTCAGTTGATCGTATCTCCCATAGAAGATGACTACAAGAATTAAAATCAGTTGGAAATCAAGGTATATCCACAATGTACAAGAAATTTGCAAAAGGGAGAATTATAGTGTTCAGGTCAGAATTCTTGTTATCTGTATCAGTAACACATTCTTTTCCCCAAAAATGAAATCCACACTTCATAGTGAATTAATCTTGAATATTTCCTCCAAGGTGTTTTAACAATGGAATCTCTCTTTCATTGGCTACAATGGAACATGGTCACAACAAGTTTTCACATTACTTTGTCTAATGACAAGTCTTTGTACCGCTTAATTTGTAAACTTTTAGCAACACACACAAAATGCTGTAGGAACTCAACAGGTTAGGCAGCATCAATGGAAAAGAGTGCAGTTGATGTCTTGGGCCGAAGACGTTTGGCAGGACTTGTAAACTTTTAAGCCTGTATTTTTAGCGGGTATTAACATAATTAGCTCAGAGTTATCACATTTTATTAGTGTCTGAGATGAAATTCCACCCTACATTACACCATTAAGTTCAATCACAAGGCTAAAATAGTAGGGGGAGACAGCATTGTTGTCTTGGCTAAATAATACCTGTATTTCTACTGCAGTATGCATATTCATAATGTGAATTGGATATAATGTGATTAATAAAAACAGTGTATGACATAAGTTGAATTGGTTATAACATAATTTAATTCAGGAACTAGAGACCAATTTAAGAATTACAATGGAAATTGACGAGCAAAAGAAAATCTGTCATGGAATAAAACAATGCCAGGGGTATGTGGTTAGCTGTTTATGTGTAACCTTTCCATAGTAGTCAAATGTCATTGTCCTTTTTTCCTTCAGAACTCAGGCTGCTAGTTTCATCAGGAGAGGCCATTGGAAATTGACAAACAATCACTTCTATTGACACCTGTGCAAAGAGACTTTATTAATCAATCTGACACACAGCCTTTAATATTTTTAGCAGTAAATTAATATATATTTTTTTATTTTTCCTATGGGAAAAATGTGAGTCTGAAACTCTTTAGGCCCTAACTCCCTTTTATCCTATTGACAGAATTATTTTTACAATATGATTTTATTTAAGACAAAGTTTCTTGTGAATTTAACTGTCACATTGTAGCAGAACTACCTCTATTCACTTATTCAAAGATAAATTTTATAATCTGGTAAGAGTTTTTAGCAAAATACATTGCAAGAATGCACCAAAACTCTGGAATTCTACTTAAAAGAAAATATCAGCCATGTATTAAAAATTAGATGAGCTTCATATTTATTGTGCTATATTTAGTACAGAACAAATTTAAACAGTTCCTGTATGATTATGTTATATGTCCATACCCCATACAATCGTATTTTCATTATCGACGTCCAATCCTTTTACATCTCCATTCCCCACCAGGAAGGCCTCAAGTCTCTCTGAATCTTTCTAGATACCAGACTCACCTAGTTCTCCACCACCACTTTCTCCGTCTAGCAGAACTTGTCCTAACTCTTAATAATTTCTCCTTTGGTTCCTCCCACTTCCTTCAAACAAAAGGGGTAGTCATGAGCACTTGCATGGGTCTCAGCTCTGCTTGCCTTTTTGTTGGTTACATGGAACTGTTCCAAACCTACACTGGCGTCCGTCCCCCACCTTTTCTGTGCTACATTAATGACTGCATTGGTGCTGCTTCCTGCACCCATGCAGAGCTCGTCAACTTTATCAACTTTGTCTCCAACTTCCACACTGCCCTCAAATTTACCTGTTCCATTTTCAACACCTCCCTCCCCTTTCTTGATCTCTCTGTCTCTATCTCTGGAGGCAGCTTATCTACTGATGTCTATTATAAAGCCACGGACTCTCACAGCTACCTGGACTATACCTCTTCCCACCCTGTTGTAAAAATGCCATCACCTTCTCTCAATTTTTCTGTCTCCGCAGCATCTGCTCTCAGGATGAGGCTTTTCTTTCTAGAACAAAGGAGATGTCCTTTTTCAAAGAAAGGGGCTTCCCTTCCTCCACCATTGTTGTTCACAACAGCATCTCTTCCATTTCCTGCACTCTGCTCTTACCTCATCCTCCCGCCACCCTACCAGGGATAGGGTTCTTCTTGTCCTCACTGACCACCCCACCAGCCTCCACGTCCAGCACATAATTCTCCAGAACTTCTGCCATCTCCAACGGGATCCTACCGCCAAGCACATCTTTCCATTTCCCCCTCCCCCCACGTACTGCTTCCCGCAAGGATCGCTCCCTACATGACTCCCTTGTTCATTCATTCCCTCCCCACTGATCTCCCTCCTGGCACTTATCCTTGCAAGCGGACCAAGTGCTACACCCTGCCCCATGCATCTCCTCCCTCACTACCATTAAGGGCCCCAATAGTCCTTCCAGCTGAGGCAATACTTCACCTGTGAGTCAGTTGGGATCATATACCGTGTCTAGTGCTCCCGATGTGGCCTCCTGTATATCGGTGATACCTGACATAGATTGGGAGACTGCTTCGCCGAGTACCTATGCTCCGTCTGCCAAAAGAAGTGAGATCTCCCAGTGGCCACCCATTTTAATTCCACTTCCAATTCCCATTCCGATACATCAATCCATGGCCACTGTTGTGATGAGGCCACACTCAGGTTGGAGGAACAGCACCTTGTATTCCACCCTGATTGCATGTACATCGATTTCTTGAACTTCCAGTGATGATTCCCCCATGCCCCTCTTCACCATTCTCCTCTTCACCATTCTCCATCCCCTTTTCCTTTACTCACCTTGTCTCCCCTCACTCTAGTGCTCCTCCACTCTTTTCTTTCTTCCATGGCCTTCTATCTTCCCTACATTTTGCCATAGATGCTGCCTGGCCTGCTATTCTATCCCCCCCCCATACACACCTTTTCCTGGATGACAAATGCAAATTACAATTCCAGTGACCACTAAACCTATCAAAAGACAACCTGCAGAGTCCTAAATAGAGCCAGGTACAGGTTTCCCCCACTATCCGAAGGTATAGTTTCTATACCTGGAAGGAATAGAAACCGTCTGTAAGCCGAAATGTTGTAAAGCGAGGAAGCAATTACCATTAGTTTATATGAGGAAAATTTTTGAGTGTTCCCAGACCCAAAAAATAACCTACCAAATCATACCAAATAGCACATAAAACTTAAAATAACTTGAACATATGGTAAAAGCAGGAATGATATGATAAATATACACCCTATATAAAGTAGAAATGTTGTATGTACGGTGTAGTTTCACTTATCAAACTTGGGAAGACAGCAAGCCAAAATCGATTTGGAGAAAAAAAATCGGCACATACACGCCTATGCATGTATACGCATACGTATGTACGTACATGCATACGCACGTACAAACATGCACAGACAACTGCCCGCACAAGGCTTCGTGGTCATTGTAGTCTTTCTCGGGGTAAACACACGTATAAAGCGGGCGTCTTTTTCGTAAAAGCAAAAATCCTCTGGTTAGCGAAAACAGGTACTAATGTAGGTCTTTCGTAACAGCGAGCTATCGTAAAGCGAACGTTCGAAAAACGGGGGCCACCTGTACAGGTTGCTCCATGAAGGGATTTAAATACAAATGCAACATGATAATGCTGTGAAAGATTACTAAATTACCCACATTGCCAGCATGCTTAATCTGTTAAAAGCAGTGTGTTTTCAACAGATGTGGGAAAATGGTCAATCCTTAGTTGCATTTTACCAATTTACTTATAAAAGTGGTCATGGTAGAAAGAGCAGCAGAGATTTGTACTGGTAAACAATTGATCAATTTATTATGTTTTGTATTTTGATTACTTAGGTGGATAGACATCTACGTAAATTAGACCAAGAACTTGCGAAATTTAAAATGGAGCTTGAAGCTGATAATGCTGGAATTACAGAAATATTAGAAAGAAGTAAGTACATTAAACAATATGATCTCAAACACTAAGGTAGAGATTAATGATAATTTTGATGGCATCCACAAGAATGTGACTAATCACAAGTTTTATTTTAATCCAAAATTGCTCCTGTCAGTGTTTGTGCTTTCCAGGTCTACATCTAGCATCTAACACCTTCAACTTTATCAACTAATACTATCAACTTCTTTGATCATACAATTCAAACTACCAGAAATTCAAAGTACATATATGATCAAAGTATTTACGTATACATTATACAACCTTGAGATTCGTCTCCTAACCGGCAGCCATAAAACAAAGAAACCTCCCAAAAAAGTGTGAAAAAAGACCGTCAAACACCCAATGTGCAGAGAAATAAAAGCAAATCATGCAAACAATAAATGCAAGCAAATGGTGTCCTGAACTGAAGTCCACAAAGTCAGTCCTCTCCCTAGACCCTTAGATAGCACAGAGCGGATCAGCAAAATGAACAGCCTGTCCCCCGACTCGGGCCCCGACACTCAAACCTTTTCAATCTGGCCTGGCACTTAAATTATCCAAACATTAGGTTCAGTTGCTTTGATATGCTCTGGGCCTGGACGCACCGTCTCGATTTGGCCCGTATCCGACTTTCAGCCCGCTGCTTAAATTGATCGAACCTCTGATCTTGCTTGCTTTGGCAATGTGCTTGGTGCCTCACCTCAACTTGGTTCTGCCACATCGAATTGCCTGGAAAAGTTGTTATGATCGTTTACCAGAAAAAGAGTGATTAACAAAGGATTTAGTTGTTTCCTTTGTTCCATTGGCCACCAGCCAGAAGTTGCTGACATTCGCCAGTGCCATCTTAAATTGGAAATTTGAACTTAGATCATTTCGCTATCTTTTCTGATAGAAGTACATCTCTTTGTGAGGAGAATAGATATGGTAGATAGTCAAAGCCTTTTTCAAATACTAGAGGACATGGGTTTAAGTTGAGGGTGGAGGATGTTAAAAGGAGATTTTTTTTACACAGAGAGTGGTAGGTGCCAGGAACACTGCCATGGGTGGGGTAGTTAAAGCAGATAAAATAATGACATTTAGAGCTTCTTAAAACATGAATAAAAAAGAAGGTATTCAGACCACGATTGGCATCATTGTCAGTGCAGGTATGTTTGATGAAGAGCCCAACCCTGTACTATACTGTTCTACATACATTTTCCTTTCATCTCTTAAGGTTTTTGACTGTATCATCAACATTCAACTCTTCATTAAATCCAGATTTTAGGCATTTTATTATCACCAACAGGAAATAACCTACTTAGAGCCATCCTTAATTTCAAACCTAACCCATGTAGTATGAATGAGGCATGATTTTGTTCAAGCTCACCTTCCTGCCAGCAGCATTTTAGTTTAGCATTTAATTTTTCTAGGCTGCATATTCCAGGAAACTAATTTGCATACAAGCGACATTGCTTGATGACGTCACTGGTGCCAACTTCAACTATGAGATATTTTGGCACTCTAAATGCAAAGTGCTATACAGTATTGCCTATAGTCTGGTCCAAAGAAATATAATGTAAAAAAATTAATATTTTAGTGTTTTTTAAGTATATGAAAAGAATGAAATAAGTCAGTTTTGATTGGCAAATTTATTAAACTTTCATAATGCTAAAATAAGTCAAGCTTTTTGTTGACCAAATTAAATTTGCATATTGGATGAGTTTGCTGCTGAATTAAAATATTTAGAAATGTCAAGTACTCCCATTTATTTCATAGTTATTCCCATGGTGGCTTACTTAGCTTGTCAGTTAATAGCACTATCATGTTGAAGTCAGACTATTATAAATTGTTATTAACAGGTATGTCAGATAAAGGATTATGACTGATATTGCCAGTTCTGTATCACTTCCATTAAAATAAGCCTGTCTGAATGTTTTACCTTACTCTTGGTAAACTGTAATGGTAATTGTACATGCTACTTATATTTCTGTTAAATGATAAATTGATAAATGTTAAATGGTAACTTGGTAAAGCTGGTTTACTAAAATAAGTTTTTTATGTAGCTAGGATCATATAACCTGAAATGATATTAGATTGCAGATTTACCTGGAGCTATAAGGGAAGAATTCTTTGTAGTTAAGGAATTCTTTAACTGGTTAATATTTTCTGTTTCCCTTTCAGGATCATTGGAATTGGACAATCCACCTCAGCCAGTTAATAACCACCATGCTCATTCACACACTCCACTCGAAAGTAAGTGCAGAGTAGTGGCTTTTAAAACTACTTTTTGGGCTGATTTTACTTCATGCAGAAAAACTGCAAATTTAGTAGCATCATGCACCCTACCTAATGTGGGATTATTTGTTATAGAAATTGAGACAACATAACATTCACATGGATCAGTATTCCATTCCTCAATAGTAAATACCTGACTTTGTAGAGAATTCCAAAGTGTCATTGGAGGAAAGTAATGGTCAAAATTTAGTGTGGTTAGTGTTAATTTCTTGCAATTAATCTTTTAGAACTCTTGTAATACCCAAGGGATCATCCACACTTGCTCGTACAAAGTTAGGTCTCTACCAGGCTGCGCTGAAGAATTTTGTATCTGATGATACAAAATTTGTTGATGTGAATTCAGAGTTAGTTACTGAGTTTAAAAAGTGCAAGTAAATAGCTTCCATTAAACAAATCTGATACACATTTGATTTATTTTGTGACATTTTGCAGAACGGAAATATAACCCATCTACACATCATTCTGTGGACCACATTCCTGAAAAGAAATTCAAATCAGAAGCTCTTTTATCAACACTTACATCGGATGCTTCAAAAGAAAATACACCAGGTGATTTGAATTGTTTAATCAGCTAAGCTAATACCTTCCTTTTAGGCATAAACATTTTACGACCTTTACAGTTCTTGACAGTGCATGATTCTAAGTAGTTAATGAATAGATCTTGGGTTGGATGACCTGACTCACATATTATAACTACTACTATTTATCTTAGTCTCTGGGTGAGCAGTTCAGCAGACTTGCTTTCTACTCGTTCATGAGGCATGTCACTCATCTTGCCTTACAAGACCGTTAGGTCATTGGACCATTGGTCACAAGGCCATTGGAGCAGAATTGGGATTCAGCCCATCGAGTCTGCTCTGCCATTTGATCATATTTGATTTTGTTATTCCCTCTCAACCCCATTCTCCTGCCTTCTCCCAGTAACTTTTGACACCCATACTAATCAAGAACTTACTCTGCTTAAGTATACCCAATGACTTGGCTTCCATGGCCATCTTTTGCAATGAATTCTATAGATACACCACCCTCTAGCTAAAGAAATTTCTTGTCATCTCAGTTTTAAAGGACATCCTTTTATTCTGAGACTATCCCTTGGTCCTAGACTCTCTCACCACTGGAAACACCCTCTCCACATCTACTTTATCCTGGCCTTGTATTCAGTATGTTTAAATGAGATCATCCTTCTAAACTCCAATAAGCATAGCCTAGAGCCATCAAATGCTTTGCATGTTGATACTTTCAGTCTCAGTATCACTCTCATAAACCTGATCTGGGCTTTATGCAATGCCAGCATATCCGTAGATATGGGGCCCAAATTGATCACAATATTCCAAACATAGTCTGACCAATGCCTTATAAAGCTTCGCCATTATATCCTTGTTTTTATATTCTAGCCCTCTCAAAATTAATGCTAACGTTGTTTTTGCCTTTCTTACTGCTGACTCAATCTGTAAGGCAACCTTTAGAGAATCCTGCACTCAGACTCCCAAGTCTCTTTTTTCACGTCTCATTTTTGAATTCTCTCCCCATTTAGAAAAGTGTATGACCATACATTTCCCTGCACTGTGTTCCATCTGCCATTTTATTGCCTATTCTCCCAACCTATCCATGTCTTTCTACAGACTCCCTGCTTCCTCAACATTATTTGCCCCTCCACCTTTTTTTGTATCATTTGCAATCTTGGTCACAAAACCATTAATTCTAAAATCCAGATCATTAACATATAGTTTGAAAATAGTGGACCCAAAATCAATCCCTGCGGAACACCTCCCTTAACTAGAGCAGCCAATCAGAAGAGGCCCCTTGTATTCCCACCCTTTGCCTTTTGACAGTCAGCCAATCTTTTATCCACATTAGTACCTTTCCTGTAACACCACAGACTCCTATCTTGTTTAGCAGCCTCGTGTGACTCCTACTGAGGACCTTCTGAAACTCCAAGAAAACAAAATCCACTGGCTGTCCTTTGTCTTTCAACAGATTTGTCAGTGAAGATCTCCCCTTAAGGAAATCATGCCGACTTCCACTATTTTATCATGTGCTTCCAAGTATCCCAAAACTTCATACTTGGTAATAGACTAATATTTTGCCAACCTCTGAAGTCAGGCTAACTGGCCTATAAATTACTTTTTTTTTTGCCTGCCTCCCATCTTAGTAGTGTGACAAATGCAGTTTTCCAGTTCTCCAGAAACGTCCCTGGCCTCCAGTGTTTCATGAAAGATCAGTACTAATCCTCAATCTCTTTGGCAGCCTCCTTCAGAATCTAGGGGTAATTGTAACAGGTTGGTGTTATGCAGGATAATAATTTGCTCTTACAGTGATTTAATTTGTTTCAAGAAGTTCCAGGTGAAGATATAGTTCCTAATGTAGCAAAGATTAATTTAACTGAGGATTTGCCTGATTTAAAATCGGGCAAATATGATAATCCAACAATATAAGATTTGTTCCACACTACCACCCAGTGGCTGGAGTCTAGAGCAGCATGCAAACTAATCTTAAGCGCATACTTCCACTCTCAATACTGGGCAGGCCATTTTCTCACAAAACTTTACTTAGCAGAGAGGTAGGCACTAACTTTTTTTAAAAAAAAATGTGAATAATTGCTACAAAATCATCTATAATTCTGGCAAATATTGTAGGTAAAGAGCTTTTAATGAGAATTGAGAGACATTTTTCATATTAAAAAGATTTTATTTTGTGTTTACTAAATTATTAAGAAATATGTGTACTGGATTGGTACCTTAATTGATGTCAAAGTAAATTGTTCTTTAATGTTTAGACTGAAATTTCCAAATTTATGAATCAAGCAAAATCTACTTGTATATTTCTGTACATTAATAATACAGAGTTGCTGAGCAGGTTAAAGTTGTATGATTTACTTCATGGAGAAAACTGTTAAATTCAGAGTATTTGGTGTTAAATAGAATATTAATTTCTTTCTGCCATGTAAATTAATATACAATTATATTAAGTTTGCAAACCCAGGAAATTAATTGCCTGGCCCATCTGAAAAATGATGTTTTTTTCACCATATGGGTTTCCTCCTAACCCCTCTTCATCTAACCTGGTCACCACACCCTTTCATGTGCTAATTTCAACTTCTTTTCAACCCTTTTAACTTCCTTTCATTGCTTCTGTAGGATTCGTTCCAGCTATTCTTTGTTCAAACATACAGATTTCCATACCTACAGTGAAATTTTTCTAATTCCCTAGTTGTAGTGTTGCTTATAATTAAGATATGATTACATAATCTTCATTTATATTTTCTGAAGCGCGTCTTTAGCAAATTTGATAGTATTATGAGGAATGATTTGTTTTCTTTCCATTCACATTTTGATCATTTATTTACATTTATTTATTTATATTTTCTTAATTATTTGGTATTATTCTTTGTATTGTATAGCTTTCAAACTGTAATTTTAAGGAAATTCTAATCTTTTCATTTTGAGTAATACATTAAAGAACAATAAAATGGATTTGTTTCTGTTGTTTACTTCAAAGAATATGAATACTGTTATTTGTCCATAAAATACTTGCCAAAAAATGTAATTGCTGGTCAGTATGTTAAAAGGACCATAAAGTAACAGTTTGTCACTCTACCCTAGGTCTGCAGGAATTTCTGAAACAGAATAGAATGTGCTGCTTCCTTTAAAAAGCAAAAGTGGGAATGAATTTCTAAGCATTAGAATTATTTCTAGTATTAATGAAGTTTGAACCAAAATTGATTTGCTCTCTATTTCATGTTCTACTAAGGAATAGAAAAATGTCCTGGTCATTCTGTTCACAAAAGGACTTTTAACAAAGTAAAACAGTGTTTTGCAAGTCTGTGATACAAGATATATTGTAGTTTTATTGATAGATTGATAGAATTTGTTCCTTTCTTATTTTTTTTGTTCTTTACAGGGTGCCGTAATAACAATTTAACATCAACATCTAATAGTGCCTACAATGTTAATTCATCACAACCCCTCAGCTCATACAATCTGACCTCATTATCTCCAGGAGCAGGACCAGGAGCTGTAGCTATTACTATGGCAGCAGCCCAGGCTGTTCAAGCCACAGCACAGGTAATAAATGATTTTTCATTGATAGACTGAAATTACCTGGTAATATAAAGAAATTGTTTCTACCACACACATCTCTCTAATTATCCGATATGACCTATTATTTGTCCAGATAGGCTCATTGTGTCTGCCTGTTCCTGCCCCACTGAATTCATATTCTCATACTTTGACTCCATTCTATCCCCATTGGTTTAGTCCCTTCACATCTACATCCACGACAGTTCTCCAGTTCTCAATCTCCTCACTAACTTTAATATTCCTGGCCCTGGCTGCCTAACATTTCACCATGCGTAACCAGTCCCAAAACACTTCTATCATCCATCAAGAAGACCTTAAAGCTCTCTGTTTCTTTCTCAATAAAAGTTCCAACCAGTTTCCCTCCACCACCACCCTCCTCCATCTGGCAGATCTCTTCGTCACCCTCACAGTTTTTCCTTCGGCTCCTCACACTTTCTCCATATTCAAGGGATAGCTGTGTGCCCCAGCTATGCCTGCCTTTTTGTTAGCTACACCGAACATTCCCTGTTCCAAGCCTTCGCTGTTAATGCTCCCCAACTCTTTCTCCGCTTCATTTACATCTGCATTCATGCGTCCATGCTGAGCTCATTGATTTCATCTACTTTGCCCCCAACTTAAACCTTGCCCTTAAATTCACTTGGTCCATTCTGATATTTCCCTCCCCTTTCTCAAACTGCTGATTGACATCTTTTATAAACCTAACAATTCCCAGTTATCTTGACTATACTTCTTCCCACCCAGTCACCTGTAAAAAATGCTATTCCTTTTTTTAGTTTCTTTGCCTCCATCACATCTGTTCCCAGGGCGTGTCTTTCCTTTCCAGGACATGAGATATGTCCTCCTCCTTCAAGGAACATGGTTTCCCTTCCTCCAAAATTGATGTTGCCCTCATCTACATTTCCTCCACTTCCTGAATCTGCTCTCTCCCCATCTTCCCACCACCTTAACAGTGATAGAGCTCCTCTTGTCCTTACCTACCATCCCATGAGCTTCTGCATTCGACACATCATTCTCTGTATCTTCCGCTGTCTCCAAAGGAATCATACCACCAAACATATTTTTACCCCTCCTTCCCCCCCCCCCCCCCCATCACCTCCACTTTCCACGAAGATCAATCTCTCTGTGATCACCTTGTGCATTTGTCCCTTGCCCTAATTCCATTCCGGCACATATCACTGCAAGCAACAAAGTTCTACACCTGCCTATTTACCTCCTCCCTCACCTCCATTCAAGGCACCAAACCGTTCTTCCATGTGAAGCAACACTTTACCTATGAACCTGCTGGGGTTGTCTATTGTGTCCGGTGCTTCTGATGTGGCATCCTTTACATTGGTGAGATGCATTGTAATTTGGGAGGATGCTTCATCAAGCACCTCTGCAACTTCTTCAAGAAGCAGAACCTACCGATGATCAAACATTTTAATTATAACTCCTGTTCCCATTCTAACAGTTGTTCCATGGCCTTCTCTTGTGCCACGAAGAGGCCATCCTCTGGGTGGAGGAGCAACATGTTATATTCCTTCTGGCTCCAATCTGATGGCACGAATATTGATTTCTGCTTCTGGGAAAAAAAATTCCCACCCTCTCCCTTCTATTCCCTGCTCTGGCCTCTTACCTCTTATCACCAGCCTTTCACCTCCCCCTGGGATCCCTCCTTTCCTCTCTCCTATGGGTCCACTCTTGTCTCCTGTTAGATTCCTTCCTTTCCTACTCACCTTGCTTCACCTATCACCTTCTAGCTGTCCTCCTTCCCCTCCTCTACTTTTTTATTCTGACGTCGTCCCCCTTCCTTTCCAGTCCCAAAGAAGGATCTTGGCCCGAAACAACTATTCTTTATTCATTTCCAAAGATGCTGCCTAACCTGTTGAGTTCCTCCAGCATCTTGTGTGTGTGGCTTTGGATTTCCAGCATCTGCAGAATTTCTTGTGTTTACTCTTACATCAGAGATGTGTTTCTTTGTATTTGGCAATACTGTAGGAATTATCAAAGTTTCCATTAGATTTATCCCATAGCTAGTTGTTAGATGCTTCTATGACTTTGCTTGCAAGGCATTAACACCATTAACATCTTGGCTAGAGGAACATCTCTTGACTCTCCCCAATACAAAACATACATATCAGAAGTGTGACAGGATATTCTTCAGTTGGTTTGCCACAGCTCCAACAACACTGAAGCTAGACACCATTCAAAACAAAACAGTTTGCATGATTGATCCCTCTCCTACCAACTAATTGTTCACTCCCTCTACCACTAGCTACGACTTGTTCCAACTAATTACTCACAAATTCATCTCTGACAGCACCTCTCAAACTCTTGGCCTTCCCCATCAAGGATGACCAGGAGAACAAGTACATGAGAGCACCACCATCTGCAAATATCCCTTCAAAGTGTACACTCACAGAAGTACAAAAACTTGGTTAGATGCAATTGGATTACTGTGTGTGATTCTTTTTTGGACAGAAAGGTTTGGCTTATAAGAAGAGGCTGGATAAGTTGCAACTGGTTTTTCCTCAAACAAAGGAGGCTGAGGGGGTGCCATGAAAAAGTTTTATAAAATTATATAGAGCACAGATAAAGTGGGTGATTACAGTATTTTTCCTCGGATAAAGGAGTCTAAAACTAAAGAGGGGTTTAAGGTGAGATGGAAAAGATTTAAAACAGGCTTCAGGAGTAACTTCATCACACAGAGGCTGGTGGGTACAGCATCTGCTGTCATAGAAAGTGTTAGGGCAGATACAATTGTGACATTTGAAAGGTATTTGGACAGGTATATAGATAGGAAAGGATTATGAAAATATTGCCCAAATACAGACAAATGGGACTAGCTCAGGTAGGAATCTTGGTCAGTGTGGGCAAGTTGAAACAAATGGGCCTGTTTCTGTGTTGTATAATACTCTGACTCAACTCAGTCCAAAAGCACTACCCAGTAGCTGTTTATTAGGGGGCTCTTCAGTGATTAAGGAACAAAACTCTCCACTACCAAAGATACTTGGGATAGCCATTAAAGACTGACAGCCAATAAAGGCAAAGCAGCTCCTTTGCCTGTAAGTATTATTAAAAACAAATACAAACCTGTATCACAAGCC